>NC_134789.1:23095441-23097941 GCF_046742065.1 Oratosquilla oratoria
ATTACACCCTCATAGCTAATGTATATACGCAAAGTGTTTGTGAAGTACACTCCCTTAAACCCTGTTATCGGAATCATTTTTGGCATCAGATTCAAAACTTAATAATAATAATAACTATCTACCTACTATATCTGCACTATATCATTTAACTCACATATTGACATTTGTTTTCATTAATCTTACAGAACGTATTACCTGTTATCGGAATCGTTTTTGGCATCAGATTAAAATTTTAGCTGCGCACAAAAAGAACGAGACGGCTATGTGTTCGTATCTATGGGTAAACTACTAACCTCCCTGTTGTATTATTTCGTAAAACTTCATTTCGCTTCTCAACACAGCCCCTAGCTGCTACAATCTCTCCCTAAATTATTTCTCTAGTGGAATCCTGAACTGAAAGTTGGGAATTTTTCCTATTACTCTTAAAATTAATGGCCTTAGTTTACGCCTCTGTCCGAACGTGTTTAGTGACGTCACGGGTGGGCGGAGCTACGGTGCGCCCGCTATGTTCGAGAACATTCTAATGTCGTCTCGAAGCTTTAGTTGAACCAAAATCAGCTGAAATATATTTGTAGCTATCTCCTATTGTATGTTTTTCCTCAATGATTATAGTAAGGCTCTTTGCCAACACATCTTGATAGGCAGACATAGAATAGAATAAATTCATGGTCTATTAAGGCTCTATTTTCTACTTTGCTTCTTGGTTGAGTAAAACCGTCACGCAAGTCAACACTCAAATAAATAAACAGATAAATAAAACGAAATTCCAAAAATAATATCCCTTCAAAATTCCTGTCCTTACACTAGGAACGGTTGACATTTGGTTGGCATAATTATGAGTTCATACATACATACATATGTATATCTATCTATCTATCTATATATACGTATACACACACACACACACATATATATATATATATATATATATATATATATATATATATATATACATATACCAAAGGCTCTTTCCTCCTAACAAGGGAGGTAGCCAAAAGAAAAATGATAAAGTCTACTCCCACCCCATTCCATTCCCGTCATCCAGGAGGAACCAAGATACACACACACACACACACACACACACACACACACACACACACACACACACACACACACACACACACACACACACACACACACACACACACACACATACACACATACACATGCCTTACGAGGAGAGGCTTAGACACCTTAACTTACACGCTCTGGAAAGACGCAGAGTGCGAGGTGTTCTAATAGAGGTATTCAAGTGATTCAAAGGCTTTAACAAGGGTGATGCAAACAAGGTCATCATATCAAAGTAAAACAACAGGGCAGGACTCGCAGTAATGGATTTAAACTGTACAAATTTAGATTTAAGAAGAAAATAGGCAAGAATTGGTTTATTGATAGGGTGGTCAACGAATGGAATAGACTTAGTAACCATGTAGTGAGCGCTAAAAATATCAGTTGTTTTAAGAAACGGTTAGACAACTTTATGGATGGGGATGACAGGTGATGATGGATATGGAGCTGCCTTGTGTAAGCCTTATGGTCTCTTGTAGTCTTCTTTCTTATGTTCTTACATATGTATATATGTATATATATATATATATATATATATATATATATATATATATATACGTATATATACATATATGTATACATACATATGTATATATATATATATATATATATATATATGTATATATACATATATGTATAATGTATATATATATACATATATGTATATATATATATATAATATATATACATATATGTATATATATATATATATATATATATATGTATAACTTTGTATAATCTAAAACTACAGGTGACCTTGATCTAGATGAAGTTGTTTCTAAACTTAAATAGGGACCACTGATCAATTTTTCTGCATTTTTTTTATTTGTAAATTTAGTTCAATTGCCGCAACAAAGAAAGATAGAAAAAAAAAACTGAACCAAAAACAATACCTTGCTCTAGGACCTCGTCTGGGCTAAGTATTAGAATAAATGGATAAATAGATAGTATTTGAATAAGAGAAAGATGAATAAAGGAGAGTCGGCGCTTAGGCTCCTGAGCGAGAAAAAAAATCTGCTCAAACGGCAAACAGTTGGAACGGGAGTTACCTGGCCACCGACTTCATGGGCGCGAACAAAGCGAGGTCGATAAGCTGATCACGCGAACCGGGTATTCTTGAAATCCCCCCGGCACATAGTCGCACGCCTTAGAGACTTCTGCAGCCATAGGTGTCTGGATAACTGGTGTCGGGAGGTCAAGGCCTCCTTGGAATTAACCTGGTGAGGTCGTTTATATGCGAAACTACCGCGTGGTCAGGACGTTCCTCGCAGAATGTTTGGTGCGGAGATTTGTGCGGAGGGCGAAGTGGCCTAGCGAATTCGAACGCCGGCTCTTGAGGTGACCAGGCAGAGGAAGGCGGTTTGAACCCCAGTCAGCAGCAGTGGTCAAGGCAGTCAGATCTTGAATCCGGAGTTTTAGTATAAAAAAAAAA
>NC_134789.1:23107941-23112941 GCF_046742065.1 Oratosquilla oratoria
GGCCT
The DNA here is from genome assembly GCF_046742065.1 of Oratosquilla oratoria. Classification (NCBI taxonomy): domain Eukaryota; kingdom Metazoa; phylum Arthropoda; class Malacostraca; order Stomatopoda; family Squillidae; genus Oratosquilla; species Oratosquilla oratoria. The sequence continues at coordinate 23,107,947 of NC_134789.1, forward strand.
AGGGATCCGAAGAATTCGGGGAAGGGACCCGCGCAGCTGAATGCGCATCTTCACAGCAATATCGCATTCAGTATGTATTTCAAGTGTTGTAATATAATTGACACCAGGATCAATGTAACAAGACGTTTGGAAATTAATTGTACTAACAAAGCACTACTGGTCACCGGTGATTTTCTTGAGGGAATCAAACTTCGCGCTATCGCGAAAATTTTCCTCTGCAAGACGCCTTCATTGTTCGCGAAAATTCTGGAACCTGTGGGTCCAATAGCCCGTAGTCACGCAAGTAGCTGCAAGGTCATTTCCATGATCACGTGACGACTATAAATATATAATGATGATATGCAATAAGCCACACAGATGGTTCTCTCTATTGTGAAAAAAAATCGGAAAGAAAAAGCTTTTCTAAATATGCTTCTGGTACCCGGTTATTCCCAGTCTTGCTGAAGAGGAGGCACGGAGGCGAATAAGATGGCTTGGCAACAGGCAGAATAAAATCTATTGCTCTTGGTTGTAAGGGGTTGTGAGAGAAACCCCTTTGTATGCTGTCCTAGCAGGCCTGAGGAAAGTTAGACTAATCCACCTGCAACATCTTTATTATGTGTTTTTGCCATATACAGTGGCTCACTTTTCTTAAGACCAACAGACACATAATATGCTTATCTGTTAAAGTCTGGAGTTAAAGAAATCGCAATTTATGACGTATGCCTTAGCTCTAAGTCAAGGTCTAGACAAGAGCAAGGCTTTTCACCTCGGAAAGAGATCAGGAGGAAGTATGACAGTCACTCTGACTCAGCAATTTCCTCGCCTCTTCATGACGTCATATCGTTGGTTTTCATCCCAAAGTGAACTGCCGTCTTCTTGTTTAGACCTCGGGCTTCAGGTCACATTGTCATTGGTCCGACTGCAAAAAGGTGAACGCACATGTAGAGCCACTATGTGTGTTCGTGGTCAAAAGTCCTGACCCACCCTGTCATAGTTTGTTATTGAATGTTCACTATGTTTCTTTCTATACTAAAAAACATTTTACTCTAAAGTGACTATAGTAGATTGATCAAAATAGTAGTATCAACGTATATATATATATATATATATATATATATATATATATATATATATATATATATGTGTGTGTGTGTGTGTGTGTGTGTGTGTATTCACCTCGGATCTGCTGCAGCCTCTGTCGAGACAGCCAGACACCACCCTACGGCAGCGAGCTCAGAGCTCATTATTTGCCGATCTCTGGGTAGGTCTGAGACCACTCACACACCACACACCGGGACAGCAAGGTCACAACTCCTTGACTAACGTCCCGTACCTACTCGCTGCTAGGTGAACAGGGGCTACACGTGAAAGGAGACAAACCCAACTTATCTCCGCCCGGCCGGGGAATCGAACCCCGGTTCTCTGACTTGTGAGGCCAGTGCTTTACCAATCCGCCACCGAGCCGTGTGTGTGTGTGTGTGTGTGTGTGTGTGTGTGTGTGTGTGTGTGTGTGTGTGTGTGTGTGTGTGTGTGTGTGTGTGTGTGCATGTGTGTGTGTGTGTGTGTGTGTGTGAAGAAGGTGGAAAAAGAAGTCATGGGTCTAGTTCCGAGTTTCTAAGTTTATTCCTGACCGGTTTCGCTCTATGCTTCTTCTGAAGAAGCATAGAGCGAAACCGATCAGGAATAAAATCAGAAACTCGGAATTAGACCCGTGACTTCTTTTTCCACCTTCTTCAACTTGTCACAATGTACCAGCATATATATATATATATATATATATATATATATATATATATATATATTTTTTTTATGTATATATATATATATATATATATGTATATATGTATATATATATATATATATATATATGTGTGTGTGTGTGTGTGTGTGTGTGTGTGTGTGTGTGTGTGTGTGTGTGTGTGTGTGTGTGTGTGTGTGTGTGTGTGTGTGTGTGTGTGTGTGTGTGTGTGTGTGTGTGCGCTTATATATATATCCTGCAATAACGTCGTAAGTTTCAACCGTCTTCTTAGATCTGGGTCCTGCAATATTGATAGGCGGGGCATATTTGAGCACTTTTCGCTCAAATTACGTGGTGGCTGTCATCACCAGTGATAGGGCAGCATCACAAACATCACCTTGTAAGACGAGTAATACCACAGGAGTTGTCAACACCACAAATAGTGGCTTTTGTCATTCATATATATATATTTTTAGTTAATCGTGATAAATATCACATGGTATTAGTATAAGTCACATATCACTATCACCTACGCCATTGACTGTCATATCAGTTGTCATTAGCTGCTGCAGTCAGTTTGATTGCTGATTGCGATAAGTAGCACGGGACAGTTATTGTGCAAACATTTTGAATACGGAAATAATAGGAACAAGTTAATCTGTGTTCAGGGAGATTAGATTCCTTTACAGTAACGTCAAAATGTAAATGAACATACCATTTTGTCGGTGTTTTTCTACTTGCTGTGGTGTCGGATGTAGAAGTCTAAAGCCGCCGCTCGTAGGGCTGGTGCACTAAATCAGTAAAACTACGGCTTTTTCTAAAATGTTAATACATGAAAGAATTTTGCAAACAGTTTGTATCAAAAATGAGAAAGCTGCGCAAATCCGCCTGCGAGTGCGTGCTAGTCCTCTGGCAGCAGACGAACAAGCGGCTGGCGGGACAGCTCTGTCGGGAGCTTTATATCCAGCCGAGTCGTCGGTCACGTGACCAACACTGCAGCACGACAGCGGGGAAACAAACAGTTCACTGCAGAAATTGAATTGAAGAAAAAAAAAACTCATACGCAATTGTAGTCAAATATTCATATGTAATGCCATGAATTATTTGTTCAATTTCGTTCAAAGAAAACGGGAGAAAATTGGAGAGAAGGAAACCGTTAAGATAATTTAGGGCTCCTACTGGATGTCGCAGCCAAGACCACGCCCTTGAACTTCGCTCGTCGCATCTGCTGATCTTAAGGCTATGTCTTGACGAATTCCTATATCATGGAACCTCAACCATGAAGGTGCTGAGCTGCCCACACATCGAAATGAAAATATATTAATGTTCCCGTAGACTTATTTATTTATTTATTTTGTCCTAATGCAGTATTTGTCAGCCACTATTGATGTTCCTTCTTTTACTTGTTGCGGATATAGTACGGTTTCCGCCAACTCGTTTGTTGTTTTCGGTATCCTATAATCAACTTCACCTGGTGCATGCCTCAAACTGCTGCAGTTCAAAATTTACCCTCCATACCCCAGGACTTTTTTCTCTTCACATAATATATATATGTTTTGTTGGGGGGGGGGGTTGGATATTAACTACACAAGTTTTATTCCACCATTTTTTAAGAACAAGGAATCAGTCAGCATTATCTTAAGAGTGGATATTAATGTCCATCCGCAGGAGAAAGCCGACTCGCTTCATAGTTTCTACTCTCCTCTCTCCTCCTTTACCTTCTCTATTGCTATCTCTATGACTTCAACTCTTCATTGTCCTTTCACGCTATAGGTAGGCTTAGAGATGGGGTCAGTAAGAATACTATATACGTATTTCCTGAGTGTTTTAAGAGGTGTAATAAAAAAGTAAGAGGTAGTTCAAGGCTTGCAGCCTCACCTCCAGAAGGGAATTTTTGCTAAAGAGAGAGAGAGAGAGAGAGAGAGAGAGAGAGAGAGAGAGAGAGAGAGAGAGAGAGAGAGAGAGAGAGAGAGAGAGAGAGAGAGAGAGAGAGAGAGAGAGAGAGAGAGAGAGAGAGAGAGAGAGAGAGAGAGAGAGAGAGAGAAGGTGGATGTAATACCACGGTAGCTTAGCCAGGGGGAGCTTCATTCCTTCTCTCGTGCAATCACCTCGTTTTCTAAACAATGGCACCTATATTAAACAGATAAATAAAAAAATAAATATTTTGGAGGGGAAATAGCCTACAAGTAAAACAAAAAATAACAACATGAAATAAAGTGGTAGATAGATCACAAATGAGAAATCAATATATGGATGAATAAACAGAAATTCAAATAAATATTCATAACCATAACAGTGTATTCCACTACTTCAGTTTAGCGCCTTGCGTCTGACAATTTCAAATTTCAACAAGAAGTGAAATCACTACTTGTCCTCACATTAAACTGTTCAGTGATGTGACTATTTTTTCTCGCTTGTGACAGAGATCGTCTTTCCACGATATGATTTTGTTGCTTAAAAAGTCGTCTACTTGTATGTATCTTAAGCTTAAATCTTTCTTCTCTCCTCTCATCCCAGGATGCACGCACACAGACACACACACACACACACACACACACACACACACACACACACACACACACACACACACACACACACACACACACACACACACACACACACACACACACACACACACACACACACACACACACACACACACACACACACACACACACACACACACACACACACACACACACACATACACATAAATGGCGGCAGGATACTCACCACTAAGGAGTAATTCACACGAAGAAAATTAAAGGTAGTTAGTTCGTCTGCATTTGGAATATGCTGTTTCCAAATATCAAAAATAAATCATACGAAAATCAATTAAAACATATGAATCTGTTTTTCCTAAGAAAGCGTAGACTCAGAGGTGACTTGATACAGGCATTTTAAGGTTCTAAAGGGGATTGACAACATCAAAAGTGACAACATTTTTACACTGAATGAGAATCCGACTAGAAATAATGGTCTCAAACTGTCAGGAAATAGATTTACTTTGGAAGTGGGTCGAAACAACTTCGCCAACCGTGTAGTTAATGAATGGAATAGACTTCCTGCAGAGGCAGTGCAATGTAGTTCAGTTCGAAGATGTAAGATTCGTTTAGATAAACATCTAAGCAAGATGCTATAATGACTGCCATTTATTTTATATATTATTTGTTTATTTGTTTGTTATTATTTGTTTATTTGTTTGTTATTATTGTTTGTTTATTATTTGCTTGATTCTCATTTATTGTCATTTATCTGTCAATTTATTAGTATTT
>NC_134789.1:23115441-23125441 GCF_046742065.1 Oratosquilla oratoria
AATCACCTAGTTAACTCCCTCTATTCTGATACCTCACTTATTGTCCTCATGTACTGATCTTTTAGGAGACTCATTATCCATTCAAAGAGTTCACCTTCCAGTCTTCAAATATGCTAGTTTCCACAAAAGTCCATTATGAGGTACTATATCAAATGTTTTATTAACATCCAAGTATACACAGTCCACCCTACCCTTTCTCTCCAGCAGTGCATCAATCACTCTCAGGCAGATTTGGTGCATATGATCTTCCAGTTTTAAAACTGAGTTTATCCGTAAAGTGTTTTTCTCTTCAAGAAAATTGACCCATCTATCTTTTGTAATTCTTAAACATAATCCAATTTATCATGCTGACCAATGATAATAGCTCAATGGTTTCCCTTTACTTCCTCTTTTACGAATCGGTACTATATTCACTCTTTTCTGGGCTTGTGAAGTTATCTCTTCCTACACCGAACACACAATTGACTTCTGTTTTATTTAAATATTTAATTTAGCATCTCATCAAATCCCGGAGCTTTTCTCATGTCTACTGTTTTAAATATTTTATGCAATTACTTTATTTCTACATCCTCTTAATTTATTTCATACAACTAAAAATTACTGTCTACCCTCTCCTCTTGTAAATCATTTTGTTTAGTGAAAAATGACTGGAATTTTTTTTTCATGCTTTAACCTGTGTTGATGCTTATTCATAGATTTTTCCATCTAATGTTAGTTTATAGATTCTTTCTCTGTGCCTCATCTTACCGTTGACAACCTTATGTAACAATATAGACTCACTTTTGTATTTATTAGTAACACGTTTTCTCAAGTTTCTCTTTTCCTCTTCATTGATTCTTATGTTATTACTTCTAGCCTTTCTTTATCTTCTATACTATTCTTGTATCTTCTCTTCCACATTTTCCATGTCACATTTTTTTTCTCACATTTGCTAAACAAGTCTTTTACCAATATTTTTCCATTAACCTTTAGCACATATTTGTCCCTACCCGAGTTGTATATATTTCACCAGTTTCCATTTTTTCTCAGTTACATAAGAATTTTTAATACTTCCCAATTTGTGTTAAAAAAATATCACACCGGAGAAATTTGTCTTCAAAAATTGTACATAAATTGTCTATATGGTTAATTTCTTGTCTCCATATCTTCTCTCAACTGGATTTCAAACGATACATGGTCACTCTTTCCTATGGGACATACGTAGCTCAAAGACTTGATAATGTTAAGCTCCTTAGCAGCAGGCCCAGTCTTGCTGGAGAGTCTTCTCTCCCTACACGTGTCACTTCTTTTACCCATTGAGTCAATGTATTTTCCAATATACAACAAATTATTAGAGCAAGGTTTTTCATTACCTCCTACCTCCTATTCCTACCAATTTATCTCCTTGGAATTAAGCTCACCTCTCAGGATTATATTAGTACTTTATTCAATCATTTTCTTCAAGGGGAGAGATATCTCTGGCAAATATTTGTTATGCATAATCATCACATGCCCATGTCTTAAGTAGTAGGTCTACTACCATGACATCTCTCTTATCTTGTCTTTGGGTTTCCAGTCCTAGATTTATCAAATCAGCCTTTCCTTTGCTTGATATTACTTCATTAACCTTTATGTCATTTTCACAAATGTAATCATCCCGCCTGCTATTTTACCTTTTCTATCACATCTCCAGACGGCTTATCTAACGTTTCCAAGTTATAGGTAAACATTTCTTAATAGAAGCTCTGCCAAGGGATTCGAACCCTGACCTGTTCATGCATAATCACGAAGTCAAGACGCTAGCAACTGAGCTATGTGCGATGGTACAAAAGGACCGTACAAGTCCCCGATCACACTCGACATAGCTACAGAAGACGTAGTCTCACTTTCATCCAATCCCCATTTAGGCGAGCCCTCCGACAAGTTGTGTATGTCTAAGACAGATTGAACATTTTAGAAGCTCTGCCAAGGGATTCGAAACCTGACCTGTGCGTGCATAATCACGAAGTCAAGACGCTAGCAACTGAGCAAAAGTGCGATGGTACAAAAGGACTGTACAAGTCCCCGATCACACTCGACATAGCTACAGAAGACGTAGTCTCATTCTCATCCAATCCCCATTTAGGCGAGCCCTCCGACAAGTTGTGTATGTCTAAGACAGGTTGAACATTTTAGAAGCTCTGCCAAGGGATTCGAACCCTGACCTGTTCGTGCATAGTCACGAAGTCAAGATGCTAGCAACTGAGCTATGTGCTATGGTACAAAAGGACTGTACAAGTCCCCGATCACACTCGACATAGCTACAGAAGATGTAGTCTCATTTTTATCCAATCCCCATCTAAGCAACCACATAGAATATGCCGGAATATCTTTTAGTTAGTATCAATCAATCAATCTATCAGCCATTCGGAGTCTACTGCTGAACAATGTCCTCACCTAACGTCTTCTACGAGCAGTGCAACTACATCTACATTCTGTCTTCTCACTTCTACAATCATTTCTATTTCGTCTCTCCACTTTCTACCTGGTCTCCCTCCTCCATGCTTACCATCTCACGGCGTCTGGTTAGTAACTTGCTTCATCTACCTTCATCTCTTCTGTATATATTTCCTGCCATATTCCATTTTAGATCCTTAATACACTCAGAATATATATCAGTTCAGTCTACTCTCTTGGCTAACTTCCCCTCTTTCTGTATTCCATTGTTATTTCCAGGACTTATATCTTTCTTACTTTCTATGTACTCTTTAGTTTTGTTCCCTTCGCCATGTTTGACGTTTGTTTAATCATAGCTGGGATTATACGCTGTGGTATAATTTACGTTTCAGGTATACATGTAGACCGTATTTCGTGATGTTCCTACATCTCCCAAACATTTTCTAATTAAATATGATAAACTACGTATTTCTATTTCGTTTTTAGTCTTTAGTCAGTTTAGTCAACGTCTGCAATATTCTCTTTGGCATCCCTAAAGCTGGTCTGAGCTGTGTCTGCTTAATTTATTTACCTCTCCGATTAATTTCTTCTATATGATCTATATTTTCCTTCCTCTTTTCTTATTTCTACATTTTACTGATAAGCTTAGCCGCTTCAGCTCTATTTCATTACTCCTGGGTCTCAGTCCCTCTTTTCATTAGCTTAACTGTCACTTTGGAGTATCTGCAGCCTCTATTGATTTTGTACTCTCTACTTCCTCTGATAATTCCCTGTTTATACATAATAAATTGCAATTTGTAACTCTGATACTGTCCTCATTATTTCTTAGGGCTTTACATCTGTTTTTTCATCTGAAATTCCTTCTTGTTAGTCTTTATATTTACAAGATTTATTTTCTTCTTGATGACTAATTTACTTCCTTTAGCTATGACAACCTACCATTCTAGTCACTACCTATATTTACTTTACTTATAACAATAACATTGCTAACGTTCTCATCTCCTCATCTGCAGCGTATTTTATTCTTTGTTGTTCAATTTGGACTTCACCAAGTTCATTTACAATTTCACGCTTTTGGAAAAAGAGCACCTTATTCTATTGTACCTCCCTGAATTTGACTAGCATCTCGCATCTGTTAATGTCGTGTGGCAAGCATGGATTGTAGCTACGCTACCTGACCCAGGGCGTGACCCACCAAAACACAGGAGGCGCGCCTAACGGTCAATTAAGTTAATGAAAGGGATCTGCAGTAAGGTGTACTTAATTAAACGACCCTTGAAGGAAGAAAAGAGTGCTGATAGACGGCAGCTGGAGAGGAGGTGATAAGAAGGAGAAAGATAAAAAGAGAAAAGAAAAGGGCAGTAGCCTTGGAAATTGCAACATTTTCCCTCCAAGCCCATATCTAAGGTGAGGGCACGACCGTGGGTTCAGACGCTATGCCGCCAGCGAAACAACACTCGGTAAGTCCCCACTCCCTTGATGTTACGTTTCCCAACAACCGAACCACATAATAAAGTTACTGAATACACTTGCTGCGTGTGCTTTCCCCTCTGATTGATGCCGGCTCACGATCTACCACGTTATTTCTCTCATCTACTCCAAACTTCCCAACGCAAGATTCACCCGCCATGTTCTCCCTTGTTTTCGCATTGAAGTTTCCGACTACCAGTGTGTATCTAGATTTTTTTTTCTTTATTAGTCATCTGGGTTACATCGTTATAGAAGAACCCAACTTTGTTGTCTAAGCCTTGTCAAGTTTGTGCTTAAACTTGTCTTAATTCAGAGCGCACCTTTTACATAGCCTAATCTCAATCCGGTGTGTAGGTGTAAGTATTACTCACGGGCAATGTGAATGTCAAGTGCGGTAAGATAGTGTTATTGTGTATATTCTGCATGCTGCTTTGTCATAAATTGTATACACCGCCTGTAACTTCTCGCTTACAGCGCCTTCGCTGGATAGCCCAGTGTGAAAAGGGAAGCCGAGTGCGGTAGCCTTCCCCTGTTAGTACATAGCTTCTCCATAGTCAAGACCTCTGCAGTGCCTCCTCGTTATCTACACACGGTAACTGGGTGCCTTGCGGCTCCAGGCTAAACCAACAGTGGGACCTAAAAGAAGGATAACTCGGACTCCAAATCACATGCTGCCTTGTAGGATTTGTCTTTTTTTTTTTTTTTTTAGAGTAAACTAACTCGATGAAACCGCAGAAGAGAAATGGGCATTTCACTGTGCGATACCCAGGCATAGTCATCGAGTTAGCTAGCCAAGAGGATATAAGTATCGGCGTCAGTGGGAGTGATGCACAAGTAGTTACTGCCACGCCCGGACAAGATCGCCATGCACCACGGCAGATGACAGTTGACCGTCAGCATGTGACTGTCCGCATGACGAAACCTTTGAGAAGAGCCACGTGGAATGTGAATACCCTGTACTAGGATGGAAAATATGATAACCTGAAGAAAGAAATTAAACGACTGAGAGTAGATGCTACGCGAGTCAGTGAAGTGAGATGGTTAGGTGTGGGTGAATGTGAGTATGAGGAAGTGAAGTTTGTGTACACTGGAGGAGTAAATCATGAGAGAGGGATAAATGTGATGATGACAAAAAAAAATTCAAGCATATGACAAGTTGTTAGGCTGCAAATAGTAGGATTTTGGATTATACCTCTCTTCCATCCCTAACATAATTATACATATCTTTGTATCCGCTAAGTCTCTTACTATATTCTCCTTCTCCCTCATCACTTTAATAACTGTATCCTTAGTTTGTTCTTTCATCTGCTGTTCCACTATACCTCTAAATTAAATTTTATTGTTCTTTGTTACTTTTTTTCCAACCATTTACCTCTTTTGCTATGGACTCTTTATTCTCTTTATTATTCCTCTTTAATTCCTCATTCTCATCCTTTACTTCTCTTAACTGTCTTTTTAATTCTTCTATTTCTTTAGTTAGGTTTTGATTATCCTTCTTTAGTTCCTCCAGTTTATCAGCTCTTTGGGTAACCAGCGTTAATTGGTTAAACTAACCTCCAACGTTTCGTTCATTTTTTTTTTTTTTTTTTTTTAGTTTCTCCTCTAGATTTACTGGTCGGAGAGGTTGTCATTTCCTCCCTCATTAAATCCATGGAAATAATTATCTTCACCTTCCATTGCGCTGCTCTTATCTATATTTCTAATATTTACATTTTTACTAATCTCTTCGACTTCACCACTCGTCTGCCCCTCTCTTGTTGACATGCCGTCTGACTTCCTGGCCCCATTCGTCCCCTTCCTCATTTCCTTCCATTTTCCTCAGTAATCCCTCCCCTTCTCCTTTTTCTTCACCTTCCCACTACACCACGAGCTTTCCCCCTTCCCTATAAATACAACACAGGTACTCCCTCGTCGTTGAGATCCCCGAAAATTGTAGATTTTTCCGGAGTCCAAACTTCGTTGTCACTTCGACTGACGTGTGTGTGTGTGTGTGTGTGTGTGTGTGTGTGTGTGTGTGTGTGTGTGTGTGTGTGTGTGTGTGTGTGTGTGTGTGTGTGTGTGTGTGTGTGTGTGTGTGTGTGTGTGTGTGTGTGTGTGTGTGTGTGTATTTACCTAGTTGCATTTTACGGGAAGGGGAGCTATGCTCGTGGTATCCCGTCTTCATATCTCATTTTATCTAAACTATTCTTAAATTCATGTATTGTTTTTGCACACACCACTTTCTCATCTAACTTGTTCCAACTGTCTATTACTCTGTGAGGAAAGCTGTTCTTTTTTAGATCTCTTCTATAGCTGTCTTTCTTGATTTTCTTTCCGTGTCCTCTTGTATTTTTATAATTTTATTAGATCCTCTCTATCAATAATTTCTATGCCTTTCATGATTCTGTAAATAGTTATCAAATCTCCTCTCTCTCTTCTTTGCTCTAGTGTCTGTAGTTCAAGTTTTGCTAGTCTATCTTCATATGATAGTTTTGAGAGTGTTGGTGTCAATTTTGTAATTGCTCTTTGTATTCTTTCAAGTTTTGTTATACATTTTTTGTACTTGGTGACCACATCGTTGCTGCTTATTCCAATCTTGGTATTATCAGAGTGATTAGTATTTTCTTCACCATTTCTTCATCCAGGTATGTAAATGCCACTTTGATTGTTCTTATTAAATTATAAGTTTCTCCAAAAATCTTCTTTTTAGTGTTGAACTCCATCTCTCACTTCCTACTCCATTCCCATACTTTATTGAGATCACTCTGTAGTGACTCACAATCTTCTTCCGTGTTTACTTTTTTTAATAGTTTTGCATCATCTGCAAAGAAGCTCGTATAACTTTCAATTTCTTCATCCATATCATTAATATATATAGCAAACCTTATCGGGGCCAGCACTGTTCCTTGTGGAACACCACTTATTACTTCATCCCAATTTGAGTGTTTGTCTCTTATCACTACTCTCATTTTTCTTTCTTGCAAAAAGTCTTCTATCCATTTAAGCAGTTTGCCCTGTATTCCTCCTTCAGTTTCTAATTTCTTGAGCAACTTCTTATGTGGTACTTTGTCAAAAGCTATTTTTAGGTCTAGAAATGCACAATCAGCCCATCCATCTCTTTCTTGTATTATATCTATTAGCCTTGAATAGAAACATATTAAATTGGTGACGCATGATCGTCCTTGTCTGAATCCAAATTGCCTTGGATTTAGCACGTTTTTTTTCTAAATATTTTACCCATCTACTTTTGATAATTCTTTCACAAATTTTTGCTATTGTACTTGTTAGAGAGACTGGTCTATAGTTGTTAGTCTTCTTTATTTCCCCCTTTATGTATAGGTACTATATTTGTTTTTGTTTTTTCAATCTTCTGGAACTTTTCCTTCTTTCAAGGAACTGTTTATTATGCTATGTATTTTGTCTGCCAGTTCATTTCTGCATTCTTTCAAAATCCAGTTTGCTATTTCATCTGTCGTCTCCACCCTTTACTGTCATCTCTTCCCAGCAGACTTCTTTGCAATTAAAGTCGCCCATCATAACTATTCTTCCTCCATCTTCCATTATCTTATTTAATGTTATCCTTGTATCTTCTAACATACATTTATGTTCACTTTCTGCTCTTCTTATCTCTGTCTTCCATTTCGATCATAATCATCTCTACTGTATTCTTTCCATATGTGACACTCTTCACGTTTATATCTTTCTTAGTCAGGAACATAACTCCACCCCCTTGTTTTGTCTCTCTGTTTCTAATCCAATAATTATATGCATCATGTCCTACGCTGGTGGGTGGTAGTGGACCTTTTAATTTTGTCTCTACAATTCCCATTATGTCCGGTTCTTTTTCTTTCAGATAATCATTCAGTTCATTCAAGCCTGTTATTAATCCATTTATAGTTGTGTAAGACACTCTTAATTTTCTGCTACTTCCATTGTATTTTCTGTTTCCCTTTTGTTTTTCTCTGGTATGGTCCATCTCCTCACTTTCATATTCACTACTCTCCAATACAAATTCTCTTTTTCTGCCTCTGTTCTGTTCTCGATATTTTCCTTAGCTTCATGTTTTTTCATTTTTTTCTCCTCTCTTTCCTCTTTATTAATTTCTCTTTTTACCCATACCTTTTTATATTGTTCACTGTTTGCTAGTTTCCCTGTTTTTGCTAAGATTTTCTCTGCTGTCGTTTGTGACCTAAATTTAATCTTAATTGGTCTGGTCTTATCTGTACCATTTTTTCCGAGTCTATATATCTCTTCAATTTGTTTCATGATTTCAGGTTCATCTTCCTGAACTAATTCTAGTAAACTGCTTACTTTTTCTTTTCCCTCTTTCATTCTTGTGGTTCTATTAAGATCATACTTCTCTTCCATTCCTAATATAATTATACATTTCTTTTTATCTGCTAAGTCTCTTACTATATTCTCCTTCTGTCTCATCACTTTAATAACTTGAGTCTTCAGTTTGTTCTTTCATTTGCTGTTTTATTATGTCAGTAAATGGAACTTTACTGTTCTCTTGGATTTTTTTCCAACCCTTTGCTTCTTTTGCTATGGAATCTTTATTCTCTTTGTTCTTCTTCTTTAATTCCTCATTCTCATCTTTTACTTCTTTTAACTGTCTTTTTAATTCTTCTATTTCTTTAGTTAGGTTTTTGTTCACCTTCTCTAATTCTTCCATTCTTGTCAACTCTCTGCGCAATCTCTGCCATTTTACCGAACCTACTCTCCCAATGTTCGGTCATTTTCTCAAGTTTTTCCTCTAGTCTTGCTAATCGGGGGAGGTTGGTATCTCCCTCCCCCCTCATTAAATCACTGGAAATTATTATTCTCACCTTCCATTGTGCTGTTCTTCTCTATATTCTCTAATCTTTACATTTTTGTTAATCCCTTCTCCAAAATCATCGGTCCTTTGCTTGTTTACAAGACGCCTGGCCTCCTGGACCAAGTCCTCCCCTTCCTCATTTCCTTCCATTTCCCTCAGTAATCCCTCCCCTTCTCCTTTTTCCTCACCTTCCCACCACACCACGAGCTTCCCCTTCCCTGTAAATACAATAAGGTACTTCCTTGATGTTGAGATCCACGAAAATTGCACTTTTTCTTCGGAACTCTAATCTTCGCCGTCCATCCGACGAACGTGTGTGTGTGTATTTACCTAGTTGTATTTACCTAGTTGTATTTTACGGGAAGGGGAGCTATGCTCGTGGTATCCCGTCTTCATATCTCATTTTATCTAAACTATTCTTAAATTCATGTATTGTTTTTGCACACACCACTTTCTCATCTAATTTGTTCCAACTGTCTATTACTCTGTGAGGAAAGCTGTTCTTTTTTAGATCTCTTCTATAGCTGTCTTTCTTGATTTTCTTTCCGTGTTCTCTTGTATTTCTATCATCCCATTTTATCAGATTCTCTCTATCAATAATTTCTATGCCTTTCATGATTCTGTAAATAGCTATCAAATCTCCTCTCTCTCTTCTTTGCTATAGTGTCTGTAGTTCAAGTTTTGCTAGCCTCTCTTCATATGACCACATCATTGCTGCATATTCCAATCTTGGTATTATCAGAGTGATTAGAATTTTCTTCACCATTTCTTCATCCAGGTATGTAAATGCCACTTTGATTGTTCTTATTAAATTATAAGTTTCTCCAAAAATCTTATTTATATGTTTCTCAGGTGACATATTATTCATAACAATGACTCCCAGGTCCTTCTCATTTTCTACTTTTTTTTATTCCTTCTTCTCCCAATCTATATGATCCTGTTATTCTGTTTTTGCTTTTTCCAAATTCCATTATACTACACTTTTTAGTGTTGAACTCCATCTCTCACTTCCTACTCCATTCCCATACTTTATTTAGATCACTCTGTAGTGACTCACAATCTTCTTCCGTGTTCACTTTTTTTTAACAGTTTTGCATCATCTGCAAAGAAGCTCGTATAACTTTCAATTTCTTCATCCATATCATTAATATATATAGCAAACATTATTAGGGCCAGAACTGTTCCTTGTTGAACATCACTTATTACTTCACCCCATTTTGAGTGTTTGTCTCTTATCACTACTCTCATTTTTCTTTCTTGCAAAAAGTCTTCTATCCATTTAAGCAGTTTGCCCTGTATTCCTCCTTCAGTTTCTAA
>NC_134789.1:23132941-23282941 GCF_046742065.1 Oratosquilla oratoria
TATATATATGTATATATATGTATATATATGTATATAGAGAGAGAGAGATTCTAACAGGTTGACGTAATTGGGAATATGAATCACAGGAGTCTTAGTCTGAGTTTATTTCTGACTAGTTTCGAAGGTATGCTTTTTCAAAGGAAGGGTGTACAAAATGGATTGTGGGTATTCATAAATAAAGGAGACCTCACTTCCTCCCCGAGTTGCCAGAGTTGGCAATAAGTGTGGACTTCACCAAATGGCATATTTATAACTTAGAAGATAGTAATAATAATTAAATAACAATAACAATGTACTGATAATAACAATATTAATGGCAATGCTAACAATAATGACAAGAGTAATACCAATAACAACAATATTAATAAAAACGATGATAATATTAATAATGATAATAATAATAATGCATACATATACCAAAGGCTTTCCCCCCTACACGGGAGGTAGCCAAAAAACAAAGGCATAAAATCTACTCCCACCCATTCCATCCCCACATACTCCACTCCCATTCACCCGTTCCCTCCCTCCTATCTTGGTTCCTCCTGGATGACGGGTCATCCCTGCATCTTGTCCACTGCCCTGGATCAGAAGCAGTGTTGCAAAATACAGCACATCCACAGCAAGGTTGCTTCATTTAATCGGCGACCCACCCCCTCTCCGTCCCCTCATGCAGAAAAAGAGAAGACGAAGAGAAATCCCTTCGGGCTGCGTCAATTCATTTTCCCTACATACTCCCTCACCTCCTTTCCCCACCCACTCCCTTTCAGGCATCACAGCATCATCCATACACAACCATTCTCCACTTACCCCTATCTTCTGTCTTCTCCCGTCCTTCCTCAACAGACATTCCCCTCTTTCTCAATACACCTTTTACCCCATCTCTCCATCTCATCCTTGGTCACCCCCTCATATTCACTCCTTCCGTCCTTGCTTTCCACACCTCTTTTTCTATTCTTTCTTCATTCATTCTTTCTCTGTTTCCAAACCATCCCAATACTATTTCAACAACTCTATCTCTCAACTCCCTTTCCACCCTCGTTCTCCTCCTCACCTCCTCGTTTCTCATTCTATCCAACCTAGTAACCTCCATCATACTTCTCAGGCACTTGAACTGAAGCACATCCAAACCCTCTCTCTCCCTCTCTTATTAATTATCCATGTTTCTGCCCCGTACAGTGCTGTCGGTACAATCACTCCTTCATACAATTTCCTCTTATCATCCATTCCCAAACGTCCATTTCTCATTTCACTTTTTAATTCCCCAAAGCGTTTACTCGCTTCTCTCAATCTACATTCTACCCCCACCTCCACTCCTCCCTTTCTCGCCACATTTGCGCCCTACTATCTAAAACTGTGTACTTCCTCCAGCCTCTTTCCCTTAATACTCACTTCCAGTCTGCTATCACTTTCTCTCCTTGAACATCTCATCACCTTACATTTACCTATATTTGTCTTCAACTTTCTTCTTTTGCACACCTTCTCAAACTCTGTAACTAACTTCCTCAATCCCTCCTCTGATTCCGCTACAAGCGCAATGTCGTCAGCAAACAACAACTGGCTTGCTTCCTACTTTTCTCCATTTCCTTTAATCATCTCCAATCTCCGACCCATTTCCCTTGCATTTACCTCTCACGCCACCTCATCCATATATAAATTTAACAGCCAAGGCGACACAACACATCCCTAGCGAAGTCCCAAGCCGCTCATTCTCTCCATTTCTGGTTCTAATACAGGCTTTACTACTCTCGGAAAAAACTCTTTACTGCTCTTAACATCTTTCCTCCTATCCCATATATCTGCATTAACTTCCACAGTGCTTTCCTGTCTACCCTGTCATAAGTCTTTTCGAAATCCATAAAGGCCCAAAAAACATTCTTGCCCCTTCCTAAACATAAGAACATAAGAATGAAGGAGACTGCAAGAGACCATGAGGACTACACAAGACAGTTTCATGTCCATTACCACCTGTAATCCCCATCCAAAATATTGTCTAACCATTTCTTAAAACAACTGATAGTTTCAGTGCTCACAACATGGTTACTAAGTCTGTTCCATTCATCGAACACCCTATTAGTAAACCCATTCTTGCCTATTTCCTTCTTAAATCTAAATTTGTCCAGTGTAAATCCATAACTGCGAGTCCTGCCCTGTTGTCTTAATATGATGACCATATTTGCGTCACCCATGTCAAAGCCTTTGATCCACTTAAACACCTCTATTAGATCATCCCGCACTCTGCGTCTTTCCAGAGTGTAAATTAAGGTGCATAAACCTCTCTTCGTAAGGTAAATTTCTGAGCCCATGTATCATTTTGGTTATTCTCCTCTGTGCTGATTCTAGTGAATTTATTTTTATTTTATAAGATAGAGACCAAAATTGTACCTCATAGTCAAGGATGGGTCTAAATAACGCTAGATAGAATTTGATAATTACTTCTGCAGGTCTATTCGTAGCCGTCCTAGCAGTGAAACCTAATGCTCTGTTTGCTTTATTCCTGGCGCTAATGCACTGTTTTCTGGGTTTAAGGTCAGGACTCACTAGAACTCCCAAGTCTCAGTCAGTTTTCTCTAAAAACGTGTTATCTAAGCTATATATATATATGGGGTTGTGTAGCCCTACGTTTAACGCTGTATTTTGAGATATTGAAGTTCATTTGCCATTTCACCGACCATGTGAACAATTTGTTAAGATCGTCCTGCAGAATCTCGGCGTCGTATCCTGACCTAATTTGGCGTACTATTTTAGTGTCGTCCGCAAACTAACATTATCATTAATACCATTGTCCAAATCGTTTATGTACATAATGAACAATAAGGTACCTAAAGCCGAGCCCTGGAGGATCACACTAGAAAAACTCCCCCACCTGAATTTTACACCATTTATGGTGTCCCGCTGTTTTCTATCACTGATCCAAGCTCTAATCCATTCTAACACTTTTCCTCCTATGCCATGGGCTTTGATTTTATTTAGTAGTCTCGGGTGGTGCACCTTGCCGAACACTTTGCTAAAGTCAAGGTAAATAATATTGTAACGTTCAATGTTATCTGACGCCTTATATACTTTAGTGTAAAAGGATAGATTAGTCACACATGACTTACCTTTGGAGAAACCATGCTGTGTCACGAATCAAACTATATTTCTCGATGTGATCTCTGAGTCTATTAACTAAAATTGGTTCAATCATTTTATCTATAACTGATGTCAAACTGATTGGCCTGTATTTGCATATAGACGATTTATCTCCCTTTTTGAAAACAGGAACAACGTTTGCCTGACCCTAAGCAATAGGCACAAAGCCAGTGTCTACCGACTTATTAAATATTTCTGTTAACTGGTCGCAAATTTCGTATTTACACCCTTTAATCACTCTCGGAATGTTTTTCGTCTGGACTCGGAGATTTTGTAGCTTTAAGTCTTTCAATCTGCTTAACGATTACTACCTTACTAATGCTGATATTTCATAGCCTACTTTCTTCATCCCCACTGAAAATCGGATCGCAGTCAGGTACCTTATCTAACCTCTTCGTAGTAAACACTGAGAGAAAATATTTGTTAAACGACTCACTCAATTTTTTCCTCCAATTCTATCTTTACATTTTCGTAATTTTGAATTGGGCCTATCCTTTCCTTATTTCTGTTTTGTAGAGATGAAAGAAGCCCTTTGGGTTGGATCTCGCTCGTCTGGCAACCTTAATTTCATAGTTACGTTTCGCTGTGTGCGTATTCTTTTTAACCAGTTTTGCCATATCGTTATATATGGATCTAAGGTGTATTTCCCTGTTTTTTACTCTCACGTAAATTCCTCTTTTCATTCCGATCTCATGTTTCAGCCTATCCGTCATCCATTTGGGCAAGCCCATACAGAGGGAGGGTGCTGGGGGTGCCCGAGCACCTGCCCCTTTGCCCTGTGTCCCAAAAGTGCCCTTCACAAAAATATATAAAAATGAATGAAAAATTATTTCTCACAAGCTTTTTCTATTTTCTTACCATTCATAAATTATAATGTGGAAAATTGTGTTGCACCCTACCGGATAGTTTACAAAGGATTACAAAGGCAGAGCATGCCGACAGGAGACCTTTTGGTCCATATCTAGGTCGGATGCGAAAAAAATCATAATAATAATAAAATAATAAATAAAAACTATAATAATGTAAATAACAAATAAAATACATAAATAAATGCATAGGTATAGTTAAATAATAAACAAACAGGTAAATAGTAAACAATAATAAATTGACAAATGATAACAAAACAAAAACAAATAATATAAAATAAATTATAATCATTACAGCATCTTGCTTAGGTGTTTATCTAAATGATTCTTAAAGCTTCGAAGTGAACTACATTGCACTACCTATGCAGGAAGTTTATTCCATTCATTAACTACACGGTTGGCAAGGTTGTTTCTACCTACTTCCAAATTGAATCTATTTCCGGACAGTTTGAGACCATTGTTTCTTGTCTGATTCTCATTCAATGTAAAATTTTTGTCACTTTTGATGTTGTCAATTCCCTTTAAAATCTTAAAGACCTGTATCAAGTCACCTCTGAGTCTACGCTTTTTTAGGGAAAACAGATTCATAGTTGCCAAATATGAATAACACAAAATAATGAAGTGCCCAATTTCCAGCCCAAAGCACCTGCCCTTTGCAATGTCTGTGCACATTACTGCATTTGGGAGTATTGCTATTCTCCCTTATTGACTTGAGGGGCATAAATTAATTTTGTGCGTTTAGAATTAAATCCGTTAGGTTACTATACATTTCGTCCAAATCGTTGACCTGGGTGTTGACCCCGCACCCGCAAGTGACCTGACCCAAGATACTCGTACCCTTCGTGATTCGACCTCTGACCGCAGTAATGACGTCCGGACTGACCGTATACCTGACCCCCGTCACAGCCCCCTAGGTCGGTCCCGTAAGTGATCAAATGTCTCAAATAGCCTCTCATTTTGTTAAAATTGGCTCTCCTGAAGAGTCCAGTACTTGAACGTTATTTATACTTTTTAGTTCTTCCCAAATAATATTAAATTTTATTTCTTGATGATCTCTAGAGCCTTGACTATCTCTCACTTATATGTTACTCGTTAGGTGCTCATTATTAGTTAAGAGTAAGTCCAGAGTATTCTCTCCCCTCGTAGGATTGGTAATCATTTGTTTTCGGAAATTATCCTGCAACACATCTAAGAAAAATTTCGCTTCCTGATCTCCTACTAAAGTTTCCCAGTCAATGTTTCTATAATTAAAATATCCCATGATCACAACGTTTTTGCATTGGGACGCTCTGAGAATTTCATGAATCAGGGGAACAGTCTGCTCAATGCTGTTAGGAGATCTATATAGGACGTCAATAATACCGATCCTACGAGGGAAGAGAATACTCTGTTTTGTTTTGTTTTTCCTCTTTCGCCATCTATCCTCCACTCTCAACCTACCTTACACCAAAAAGTGATCTGATATTTTCCCACTCTCTTCCTTAGGAACATGTACATCCAAAACTTTTTCTACTCTTTTTCTGGTTACCACTATATAGTCCATTAAAGCCCTATCTACCACCTTTCCATCCACCACCCTCTTCCATGTGTATTTATGCTTAACTTTCTTCCGAAACACTGTATTTGCTATCATCAAGTACCTTTCTAGACACATATCCACCATCAACTCCCCACTACGACTTTCTCCTGGAACTCCACACTTCCCAACCACTCCGTCTATTGGTTCATTTCCTACCTTAGCATTAAGATCTTTCAATACCACTACATTAACATTTCTCCCTAAGTCCTCTATGCACCCATTTAATTCTATCCAAAAAGCCTCCCTTTCCTCTACACTCATCTTACTACCAGGCCCATATGCATTTACAAAAATCCACATCTCCCTTCCCAGTTTCATTTCCATCCATATTAACCTTGAAGAAACCTCCTTCCACTCTACCAAACGTTTACCTATCTCTTCACTTACTAGAATAGCCACCCCTTCTCTCCCTCGTCCTCTTTTAACTCTTGACACCCTCCCAACCACAATACACTTCCAAACTCAAACTCGCCCTTACCTTTCAACTTAGTTTTACTCAGTGCCAGCACATCCATCATTCTTCTCACAAACATATCGCCTATCTCTTCCCTTTCAATAATAGTAATAATGATAATGATGATAATGATGACGATGACGATGACGATAGTAATGATAGTAATGATAGTAATGATGATGATGATGATGATGATGATGATGATGATGATGATGATGATGATGATGATGATGATGATGATGATGATGATGATGGTAATGATGATGATGGTAATGATGATGATGGTAATGATGATGATGGTAATGATGATGATGGTAATGATGATGGTGGTAATGATGATGGTGGTAATGATGATGATGGTAATGATGATGATAGTACTGATTGTAATGATAGTAATGATAGTAATGCATACATACATACATACATACATACATACATATAGCAAAGGCTTTTTGCCCCTTACAAGGGAGGTAGCCAAAAAACCTTGGCTTCTCCTGGATGACGGATCATCCCTGCATCCCGCACCACCGCCCTGGGTCAGTAGTAGTGTCGCAAGATACAGCACATCCACAGCAAGGCCGCTTCATTAAATCGGCGACCCACCCCTCTCCGTCTCCTCAAGCAGAAAAAGAGAAGGTGGAGAGAAATCCCTTCGTGCTGGGTCAATCTATTTTTTCACATATACTCCCTCACCCCATCCCCCACCCACTCCCTTCCATGGATCACAGCATCATCCATACACAACCATTCTCCATTCACCTTTATCTTCTGTCTTCTCCCGTCCTTCTTCAACAGACATTCCTCTCTTTCCAAATGCCCCTTTTACCCCATCCCTCCATCTCATCCTTGGTCATCCCCTCATGTTCACTCCTTCCACCTCTGCCTTCCACATATCTTTTACTAATCTTTCTTCACTCATTCTTTCCATGTGACTAAACCATCCCAATACTCTTTCATCAACCCTATCTCCCAACCCCCTTTCCACCCCCGCCCTCCTCCTCACCTCCTCGTTTCTTACCCTACCCAGCCTAGTAACCCCTATCATACTTCTCAGGCACCTCATCTCAAACACATTTAAACTCCTCTTTCCCTCTCTTATGTTCCATGATTCTGCCCCGTACAGTGCTGTCGATACAATCACTCCTTCATACAATCTCCTTTCAGCATTCATTCCCAAATGTCTATTTCTCATTACACTTTTTAATTCCCCAAAGCGTTTACTCGCTTCTCTCAATCTACATTCTACCTCCACCTCCACCCCTCCCTTTCCTGCCACATTCGCACTCAATTATCTAAAACTATGCACTTACTTCAGTCTCTCTCCCTTAACATACACTTCCAGTTTGCTGCCACTTTCTCCCCTTGTAATCTTATCACCTTACTTTTATCCACATTTATCTTCAACTTCCTTCTTTCGCACACCTTCCCAAACTCTATCACTAACTTTCTCGATCCCTCCTCTGATTCTGCTACAAGCGCAGTGTCATCAGCAAACAACAACTGGCTTATCTCCCACTTTTCTCCATTTCCTTTAATCATCTCCAATCCCCGACCCATTACTCTTGCATTTACCTCTCGCACCACCTCATCCATATATAAATTGAACAGCCAAGGCGACATAACACATCCCTGACGAAGTCCCACCTTTACCTCAAACCACTTACGCTCTCCATTTCTGATTGTAACACAAGCTCTACTATCGGAAAATCTCTTGACTGCTATTAACAGTTTTCCTCCTACCCTATATATCTACAATACCTCCCACAGTGCCTTCCTGTCTACCCTGTCATAAGTCTTTTCGAAATCCATAAAGGCCCAAAAAACATCCTTACCTTTTCCTAAAGCTTTCTCACATATCTGTCTTACCACAAAAATTCGATCCACGTAACCCCTACTTGTCGTAGACCCACATTGTTCCTCACCAATCACTCCCTCTGTTCTTCTCCTAATCCTCTCAATCAAAAACCTCCCGTAAGCCTTCCCAACCACACTCAACAAAATTATCCCTCTGAAACTACTACACCCACATTCGTCCCCTTTTCCCTTGTAAAGTTGAACTATACAGACACTCCTCCAGTCCTCCGGCACTCTACCCTCTCTTTAACGAACATTAAATAACCTCACCAGCCAGCCCACCATCACTCTGTTAAAAAAAAAAAAAAAATAAAAAAAAAAAAAAATATATATATATATATATATATATATATATATACACACATATATATATATATATATATATATACATATACATATATATATACATATATATATATATACATATATATATATATATATATATATATATATATATATATATATATATATATATATATATATATACTGGAACACACTACCGGAATATCATATCAGTACCCACTATTACCACATTTAAAAACCGCCATGATAAACACATTGGGTTAATATGATAGGGTGAGACAGGTATATCAGAGGTGGGAATAGAACAAGAAGAATTTCTTATATTTCCACTATTCATTCATAGGTAAACACTTGTATTCCAGTTGGGTACATTAGACGTAGGCTTACATGACCTTATGCAGATCATGTAGATATTTGTTTATCACTGTTTGGCTGGATGAAAAAACAACATTATATTAGACGTAACCAATTAGCACTAACGCGTTCCTTTCTTTCCTAACCTATGCGCAGTTGTGAAATGGGTGCTCATTAGTGATATTAATTATTTGCTCGGGGTTCAGGCGTTTTCAAATACTAAGAGCAGTCATGGTTTGTGAATAGATCGTAACCAGGAATTTACTTTGTTAGAAATGTGAACACACAGCCATGCTTTGACTTTACTTCACCAGGAGATAATAACGTCATACTTGACATCTGATATCAGTGTTACAAGGCTGTCGTGCTTTGTCGTATTAAGTTATCAATGTTGTAATAAATATAGAGTATTTTTATTTTTAATTTGGTTCTTACTGTGCATTGACAGTATCCTTCTTTATCTTATTTTTTCATCTATTAGTTGAGATCGCTCTTATAATCGTAGTTGACATTCCGTTTACCCACCAATGCAAAAAATGTGTAATAATTTATATTGCTTTTGGCCGCAAAACTTGATTTTGTAAGCAATCAGTGATCCATCCAATAGGACTGGATATTATTTGTTTATGTTGAGTTGTATACTGTATTCTTAAATAATATATGATGGATTTAGGGTGGTGAAATAGTAATAGAATTGTGCCTTCAATCTTTCATGAAATCATTGAAATGTTTACATAGATGATCCCTCTCTAGAACCATTGGTCCTGGCTACATCCTGGGATTTACCGAGTAAGTACCCGGACGAAAACAAACTAAAGCACTGTAATGTTGTGTAGACGAACGTGATAAATTTACTAGGGGATTAGTGCAGTAAGGGTGAAAGGCTGAATGTCAAATTATAAAAAGGCCAATGATGTTTTATTTTACGTTTGTCTGAATTGTCATTGTGTAGTTTCGCTGCTAAAACATGGCGGGTCGCCTGGCAAATTCTTTACTAAAAGTTGGTGATGCAGCTGTGTCGTCCTTGAGTGCAGTATTCAAGTTTTGTATTAGGATTGAGGAACTATTTGATACATTAGTGCATTAGTCACACTTTGTATTTGCCTAAAGAAACATTAACTTAAATATACTCGGTGATCAAAGTGATGTGAAAACGCTGTTGTCAGATAGGACATAAGATGGCAGTGTGGAAGACTTGTCATTGATTAACGATTAAGTTTAAACCGTTGAATTTTCGCGTTCCTTTTAAGACGTTTCTTAGGATTTATGCACATACATTGCGTGGTTAATGAATTGATCTTAATGGAGACCTATTAATCATAAAATTATAGCTAAATATTTTTTATAAATATTCCTTGTTCTTGTAATAGGAATAGCAATAGGGGATAAAAGCTTTTTCTTGGACATTGTTTCCTTATGCAAAAATATATACATGGAAAGGAGAGGTGTATTGTTTTTGCTGTTTGGTGCCATCTCACAGCTTTTCTTCATGATAATGTCAGAAGTAATATTAATTTGAAAACTATGTCATATTGACATCCTTCATAGATATTGACTGGCTTAGAATAGTTGAGTTTATTCAGCAGAGGGACATCACTGAAATGATTGGGGTTATTTTGGACTTGTCTTTACCAGATTGTAAATGTGGGTCTCTTTCTATATTTTTGGTAGGTGGAAAATTGGCCAGTTGTCATCTCTAAGATAAAATGTAGAGGGGAGATATAGTTGATTAGTACAGATCTTGGGCCTGAGTATTACCCTCTTAGAGGTTCATCTCTGTATGGGGGTGAGGGCAGTGATGAGATTTGGAGATCAGCAGTAGGGAGGTGACACTTGCTAATGTTGATCTCACAGGACCACTATCTGTGTGCAGGGTCCTACAATTGGTCTATATGTGGATGGAAAACAAAAGGGATAGGTGGTGAATCAATCCCTCATACTTGTTCTTTTGCTGGGAATCTGTGGCCTGAGGAAAAAGGCCACTGCCAGCAGTTACACCAAATTCACTTGAAATTTTGTGAAGTCTGAAGTGATTGAGTGTGGGGCAAAGTTAGAGGATGATTTCTGTCTTCTGTGTAGTGATTGCAGGTAGTGCATTTGGGGACTGATGGAGTCTGCCTTTCCATGTTGGCCCCATTTCATGTGCCACTTCCCCCTATGATTGCAGTATACCTAAAAACTTACCTATCTCCACTGATCCAGAGTACCCAAAGGCTACCTCATCCCTACCTGGATGCAGTGCTCAAAGAGGCTGGTCCTTA
Source organism: Oratosquilla oratoria (assembly GCF_046742065.1). Lineage (NCBI taxonomy): Eukaryota > Metazoa > Arthropoda > Malacostraca > Stomatopoda > Squillidae > Oratosquilla > Oratosquilla oratoria. The sequence continues at coordinate 23,143,742 of NC_134789.1, forward strand.
GTCAACAGAATGTTTGGTGGCTGGGGAGAGGAATGAAGACTTGTTTAGAGGAAATTGTGATGAGAATGAGGAAAAGTGAAAGAAGGATTGAATGATTAAAATGGAAGAATAGGAGAGAACTCAGGTTGGGGGTAATGATGGGGAGAGGATTATATCCATAAGTCTATGTATGTATTTATGTATGAGTGTGTTCGTGTATGTGTATACTTACATACAGTATGTATTTTTATATATATACAGCTTAGAATGACAGATGAAATATTATTGGGATGATTTGGACTCGTGAAAAGAAGATGAAAAATTAGTAAAAGAGGTGTGGAAAGTAAAGGTGGAGGGAGTGAATTTAAGGGGATGACTGAGGATGAGATGGATGGATAGGGTGAAGGGGGTGTTGAGGAAGAGGGGAATGCCTGTTGAGTAAGGAAGGGGGAAGGCAGGAGATAGGGATGAGTGGAGAGTGACTGTGTGTGGATACTGTTGTGCAAGGAAGGGGTGGGTGGGGGATGGGGGTAGGGGGTGCTTGTGTGTGTGAATGATATTTTGATGACGGATTTCTCCCCATCTCTTTTTCTGCAGGAGGGGATGGGGAGGGGGGTTGCCGATTAAGTGAAGCGACCTTGCTGTGGATGTACTGTGTCTTGCTACATTGCTTCTGACTCAGGGCAGTGGGCAGGATACAGGGATGGCCCATCATCCATGAGGAGCTAAGATGAGAGGGGGAAAGGATGATGTGTTTTTTTCTGGAGGAAAGACCAAGGACAATAGATTTAGTGATAATTAAACTTATTATTATGGGATCATTGATGGGTACCTGCAAGATGGACAGCAGAGCCAGCCATTTTCAAATCCCATCAATCCTCTCACCTCCACCAGGAGGTGCACCCCTGAGGGGCTGGCACTCAGTCTCTAGACTGGGCCCAAGATATCTCTATCAACTTCGACTGTATTTCTTACACTTTTTCACACATATAGAGCTGACAACTGGCAACTATTCTCCTCTCCCTACCACTTTAAGCCAGTGACATAGAAAATTATTCTACACTGATACAACACAGCCATCATTCCAAAGTTTCTTCTCTGAGAGATCTGTGGGAGGTTTTAAGGACCATTGCTAGTCTCTGTGGGGCTCTGGGTTTTCCACTTAGTGAAATATGAGGCAACAATTGATTGATTTATTTGTTATTGATGCAATGATAAATAAAGGGGATTTCTTCAATGAGGGATTCCCATCCACCTGCTTGTGAAAGCAGATTTTGTAACCAGTAAGATGCAGGAGGATGTACCAACTCCTTAACACTCAAATAAGGAAGTTATGTTGCAGGGATGACCCATCATCCAGGAGGTCTCAAGATGGGAGGGAGGGTGGAGGGGAGTGGTATATGTAGGGGATGGAATGGGTGGGAGTGGTTTCTATGCTTTTTTTCTTTTTGGCTACCCCCTGTGTAAAGGGGAAAAATGCCTTCGGTATATATATGTATGTTCCTTTTGACATTGCTCATAGTTGGGGCTCCCATGGGAATCCTTGAGCAATGGCAGCAAGTTGTAACTCCTTTTCACAGTGTCACTTTTGAATTAAAAAGATTTAGTTGGAATCAGTTAGAATTTCAGCAGTGGTAGGGTAGAAAATTGTTTTAATTTGATAGGGAATGAGATTGATAGTTTACTTCGTGCTATTTTACTACAAGAGTTGCAGCAGAAATAACCCATAGGTTACTTGATGCAATAAGAAAATAATGAAAATTAGATAAAGTTATGAATTGTGGATCGAGGCATCATACTCTGAAGAACTGAAAGTTGGCAGATGAACAACGAGATGACTCACAAGTCTACAAGGTTTGTTGCATTTTGTTATTGGTAGCTATACTTGATGTCAGAAGTTTGTGAGCACACAACAATCATACTGGTCATAACCACATAATTCAGTATTGTAAACTAGGGTTACTAAATTAAGTTGTATGGTTATTGCTTTTACACATGTTACCCTAGATCAGGATAAAGTAGTCTTGTATGAGAAAAAAGGAGAGAAGGGAAGGAAGCATACAAGTTTGTTGATGGATTGAAACAGGTGATAGTTATATTGTTTGCTTTTCTGGTGGTTGCATCTTTCAAGTGTTGACTAGATCAGTCAATCCATTGCCCCTGGTCTCTCTTGCATAAGACCTGCAGCCTTCAGATAACCAGCAGTGGCCCTCAGGTGGGTTCACAAGTCACACAAAGATAGTGGGAGGAGGACAGTCCCTCAGAGATGCAGTGCCTTCCAGAGAGGAACTGTTTACCTGGCCAGTGTCCAGAATGTTTCACTAACCCCTCTCTCCCTCACCTCTACCTAGTACCTGGTCAATAAAAAATGACCTAGCTTGTTCACAAAATGTCAAATTCTTTCCATTCTACGGTCTTGTATTTTTTCCCCTATTAAAGAAAGCAGTACACAGATGCCTGGACCTCCTTATCACTTGGAATCTGGTAACATAAATTAGAAACAAGCCCAGGCCCACTACACATGCTCCAAATGCACTATCATGCACACACACCTGAAAAAAAACAGCTTTCCCCACAGGGTAACAGACGTTTGGAACAAGTTAGATGAGAAAGTGGTGTGTGCAAAAACAAATTTTTTTTTTAAAAACAGTCTAGATAAAACGAGATATGAAGATGGGACACCACGAGCATAGCTCCCCTTCCCGTAAAATACAACTAGGTAAATACACATCTTTCTTAAGCAGCAACTGCCTCTCTTGGGACTTAGAATGCCATGCTAGCAAACATTAAAATACTAAACACTATGTAAAACACAAAACATATACAACCTAAACATGCTACAAATAAACATCAGTGGTATGGCAAAGAAGTACAGAGCTGTAGCTATTATTACGCATACAGTGTTTATAGTATTGATAGAAAAAAAAATTCAAAACAGACCACTTCACCAGCCTTTAAAAGTTGCACCTTGCTCAAAGTGGATATAACATAATACAGATGTAGACTATCAACATTTATACATAAATTATGAGAATAAACACACAAAAAAAGACATAACATAATAAACATGTACATACTGCCAATTGCATCACCACCTCAATGATTCACACCCCAACTCAACTTGTCAGTGACATAACAAACCACATACTAGGTGGGAACCTGAGCATGCAACACCCTGCATATGGCTTCACACTCAACCAACAGACCAAAGGGGTTACAAAGTCTTATACCAATTACCATAATTGAACATACCAAATTCCAGTGCAACTCCCTGCAAAGGGCCCCCAACACAATTAATGAACAACCTACCGAGGCATTTCAGTATGCTCACCCTCACAGCATCCACAAACAATATGAGAATCCATTTATTATTTTTAACCACTTCTTGATAAACATCACTAGGAGTTGCATATTTCATTTCCCAAACAAGACAGCTTAGGGTATAAGCAAAAGGAAATTAATTCTTTGGATTTTTATGCAGTTTACATGCAATGTATGCAACAAAAGAATAAAGAAATAGGAACAAAGTATGTCCCATAATGAAAGTACCCAAATGTAGAGGGGGCCTGGAGCAGGAGAAAATAAAGGACTTTAGCAGGGCTTTGAGTTGAGATAAGTTTTGTGATGATGGATAGACTTTGGGAAGTCCAGAACCTGGGATGTTAGGTAATGCCAAGGGAACAGGAACATAGTCTTCAACCACCACAACAGTATTTTCTATGGGGTGCAGGGACAGCTACCCAGGTTATAGGTAGGAACAAACAGTACCAGGGATGTGAGTAGGAACACACTACCAGAACTTTGGGTAGAGTGAACAGCCACCACTGAATTGTAGATAGGAACAGGCAGTAATCAACAGTGGAGGGTGAAACCTGGAATGTCTACTCAATCTGTGGGTAATCTTGCTCTGTTATCCCAACATTTAGGTTAATCTGGAAGGGTCAGAGTCGTTTCATCATTTACAATATTTCTTCTAAGACGATAAAGTCTATTATAGCTTTCCCCCTTGTAGGTTACGACATAGGACATGTAACTAATACAGTAAGGTAACCAGAAGTTTGCTGCATTCTACTGAGAGAGAGAAATACATATATACATACATATACTGAAAAGTACTTTCCCTCTTATAAGGGGGGTGGCCAGCCAAAGCATGCACCCACCCTTTACCTATCCCACACCCATCAAACACTTATTTGTTGCCCCTTTTATAGCTCTGTTAGAGTGAAGGGTCATCCTGTTCCCCCATCCATTTTTTGTGTCGGAAGTAGTGTAGCAAGGCACGGCACCCCCATAACTGGGCCTGAATACAGAAGCAGGTTTACCCTCTATTCTTCATTATATGGCAGCCCTCTCCCCTCATCCACTCAAGAATACATGAGTAAGAAGAAATCCCATTTGGCCATGTCAATTTATCCATTTACAACCACTCTTCACTCACTTATTAATTGCCCTCTCCCATCCTTGTTGTACAGACATTTTCCATATACCCAAGAACCCCTCCACCCAACCATCCATTCCATTTATGGTCTTCCCCACAAGTTCATTCTATCCACCTGCCTTTAACACTTATGTTGATCTTCTCATTCTTCCCATATGCTCAAACCATCTCTGTATTTATTTATTCATGTAGCAAAGCACAGTGCCACCATAGCTGGGCCTGAGAGCAGAAGCTTGTTTACCCCCAATGCTTCATTACATGAAAGCCCTCTCCCCTCATCCACTGAATGTGGATAAGAAGAACCCTTTGGGCCATGTCAGTTTATTATCTATTCACAACCACTCACCACTCTCACCTATCATTTGCCCTCTCCCATCCTTGTGCCACATACATTTCCCACATAACCAAGGACCCCTACACCCATCCATCCATTCTATTCATGGTGTTCCCCCTCATGTTCACTCCATCCACTAGCCCTTAATGCTTTTTGTTGATCTTTCTTCACTCATTCTTGGTATTTATATATATTTTTTATTATCATCATATGTACGTATATATATATATATATATATATATATATATATATATATGTATATATATATATAATATATATATATATGCAATAAAAACACTAGAAGTGTGTGTGTTCACAAATGCGTAAGTAACCACTAGGAAAAGTAAACTAATGAAGCAGAGCGCTTTCGTATAGTTACATCTTCAGTGGAGATACAAAGAAGGAATAATTCCTTTGTATCTGCACTGAAGATGTAATTATACGAAAGCGCTCTGCTTCGTTAATTTACTTTTCCTAATGGTTACTTACGCATATTTATATATATATATATATATATTATATATATATATATATATATATATATATTTACATATATATACATATATATACACGCACAGTAAACCCTCAATATTATGGACAATATGGGGACAGGGGTCTATTGTTATATCTGAAGATCCATTATAACCGAGGATCTGTTATATCCAATGGAAATACTGGACAGATCTGTTATATCCTGAAGTTTGTCCAGTATTAGAAATTAGTAGGATTAGAAATTACAGTAAACCCTTGATATAATGGATGATATGGGTACAGGGTTCTGTTGTTATATCTGAAGATATGTTATAACCAAGGATCCCTTGCTATAATGGATGAAAATCCATTATAATGAGTGTTTGTCTGGTCAGATTTTTTGTCCATTATATCCGATATATCGAGATTCATTATATTGAGGGTTTACTGTATATGTATATATGTATATATATATATATATATATATATATATATATATATATATATTATCAATCACAATTCACTTTAATTCTAAGCCATCAACATCAAGAAACTCAAGGAGGGCAACATGCAGAAATTGAAACGTGGTATAGCCAAGGACTCGAACCTGCACTAGCACGTGACATGTGATAGTGACTTACTGATTGCACCATCAAGAGAGATACTATCACTTGTCACATGCTAGTGAAGGTTTGAGTCCTTGGTTGTACCATGTTTCAATTTCTGAATGTTGGCTTCCTTGAGTTTCTCATTGTTGATGGCTTAGAATTAAAGTGAATTGTGATTGATAAAAATGTACATCTGTTCACTGGGACCCATTCAGTGCATAGTTGAATGTTGTGGCAAGTAGCATGCAGTTGATACTTTAGGGTCTATATGGGGCACCCCTATGGACCAGAGCCACACGTCATTTTCTCTGTGATAGAGGAGGACTCTGCTCACATAGAAATGATGACACTTTTATTATACTGCTACTGTCCCTCCGTTATGCTGTCCTCCAACCCCTTATTGCTGTCCTGTACCATTTCTCTGAATATTCATTTCCTTGTCCTACCCTGTGGTGGGGGAAAAGAATGCTGCCACCAAGTATTCCCACTTGGATCGTAAAAGGCGAGAAAAACGGGATGGGGATTGGGACTAGGCATCCTTCTCTCTGTAGCCCCACAAGGGACATTCCTAAAAATTGTAATGGCATAAGAGGGTCTAGGAGTTTTCCAACCAGTACCCTAAGGTGTTGGTCTTTTAATGTGCGTGGATGTGGTACAGATGAGAGTAAAAGGGAAGAGATAGTATGTTTGTGAGAAGAAAAATGGATGTGAAGAGCTGCCGCTGACAGGATTATTCCTACCAGGCGTAGGGTGAGAAAGGTCTATGCTGTTTATCTTTTGAATATTTGCCTATCCTGTGGATTTTGTCAATTTCTTTATCAAAATTTTGCCCTTCATCCTGTATTTTCAAATTTCCTTAGCTATTTCCCTCTCCTCTTCTCTCTGGTATCTATACATATCATATTTTTCCTGGATACCATGGATCACAATACACTTACCTTTGTCAACTGTATCACCCAATTTTCCTTTTTCTTTAATTACTTTCAGAACTGTTTCTTTTGTATCTATGATTTCTTCCATTAAGTCATTTACTTCGTGATTTCTTAATGCATTACTATATCTAATTTCTCTATATCTAAACTTTGACCTATTTCACCTGGGTTTCTTTGAGACCCTGAAAAACTGTTGTTTTCCCTCTGGTTTTTTCTTGGAGTATCTATCAAACAAGTTCTTTTAGGGATGACACCTCTTGGACTTTCCACTATGCTTATAACCAGTTCTGTCTTCGTTGGTTCATTTATTATTCTTTCTTCTTGTCCTTTTTCCATTTTGTCAAAACTATACTTTTTTCAAGAACTGGATTTCCTTTACCAGTCACCCGAGAAACACAGCTTACCCATTCCTCACAATAACAACTAGTTTCCTTCGTGTTCGGCAACAAAACTGCTAGATATGCACTCAATCGCTACACTTCCTTTCGCTTTGGTGTCCAGTGTGTGTTGCTGTACATGTAAGTAGTATATTTATCTATATAACAAGGGCTTTTTCCCCTTATAAGGGAGGTAGCCAAGTCAAAAGGCACATACCTACTCCCACCCATTCCACTACCATCCACCACCCTATCCTCCCTCTCATCTTAGCTCCTTATGGATGAAGGGTCATCCTTGTATCCTGCCCACTGCCCTGGGTCAGAAGCAATGCAGCTAAACACAGTACATCCACAGCAAGGCCACTTCACTTACTTGGTGACCCTCCTTCTCTGTCCCCTCATGTGAAACGTGGAGAAGATGGGGAGAAATCCCTTTGGGCTGTGTCAAAATATCTTTCACTCATAACCATTCCCTAACCTGCCCTCCCCCGATCACCTGACCCTCCCATCCTTGCATCACAGTATCACGTATACATATCCTTTCTCCACTCACCTCTATTTCCTGCCTTCCCCCTTCCTTGGTCAAAGCCCCTTTCATTCCATCCATCCATTTTCAGTTGTCCCCTGAAGTTGACTCCATCCACCTCTGCTTTCCACACCTCTTTTACTAATCTTTCTTCTCTCATTCATTCCATGTGTCCGAACCATCCCAATACTCTTTCATCAGCTGTATCTGCCATCTCCTTTTCCACCCCTGCTCTCCTTACAACAACAAGAATAAAGTATAATTTAATATATAATATTTAATATAATATAATATCACATAATATTTGATATAATATTGAATATGATATAAGAAGAAAGTGTAATTTACTCCAAGTATTGTACTGAACTGATCATGCCAGGAAGTGAAGTTTTAGTCACAGTAGTTTATGTCAAACAAGATATCAATGGGTTGTTCAGATGGAACATATCATTCATAGAATCTGGTATCCAGCAGTTAAGAAAATATACGAAACCAATTTACAAACAACACAAAATAAAGCCTAAATCCTGTCATAAGAGCAGCATATGAGAATAATCCACACAGTTTGATACAAGAGTCCTTGAACTCGCCTATCACTCACATTACATCACACAAACACACCCCACCATATCCAATATAAAATCAACCCTATCAGTATTCTACTTGGATATATACAATAATCTATCCTGTCCCACACTATGTCCATAACTCGCATCACAAAACAAGCACTTCTAAATGGATGACCAAATTCTGTACCTAGTACTCCACCATATTCCCCCCAGAAACTAACCCAGCAGAGAAATTACTCCCAAGACAGACAAGATTTGCACTGGCACCTGGATTCAGGTCACCATCCTTCAGGGAAACTATCAAGGGCTTCATCCCCCATATTAGGGAGGTAGCCAAATCAAAGGCACACACCCACGTCCACCCATTCCACTCCCATCCACCACCCTTGTTTCCCTATCATCTTAGCTCCTTGTGGATGAAGGGTCATCCCTGTTTCCTGCCTACTGCCCAGGTCAGAGGTATCACAGCAAGACACTACATCCATAGTAAGGGCGCTTCATGATGACCGCCTTCCCATCCCCTGATGCAGAAAATAGAGAAGATGGGGAGAAATCCCTTCAGGCTGCATCAAAATATCATCCCAATACAGCCATCATTCATTCACCCCTATACCCTGCTTTCTCCCTTCCTTGCCCACAGGTCCCCTCTTGCACAAAGCCCCTTTCACCCCATCCATCAATTTCATCCTTGGTTGTCACCTCATTCCATCCACCTCTGCTCTCCACACCTCTTGCTCATGTTTCTTCACTCGTTCTTTCCATGTGTCCAAACCATCCCAGTAATCTTTCATCAGCTCTATCTGCCAGCTCCCTTTTCATCCCAGCTCTCTTCATCACCTCCTCAGAAAAACTACTAATACAAAATCAGCTTAAACCATGGTTGCATTGACCAAAATGCAACCACTATATTGAAAACAGAACACTTAGTACTACACAGCCCAATGTTCACACATTCTGGACAGCAAAAACAATACAAGATCTTGTCACAAAATGGCTTTTAGGTTAAACCAGTGGCTATGACCAATTTCCAGAGTGTCATGGAGAGACCTGTAGTTTTGGAAATCTGACACTTGCAATTTTTTTTAATATTTTCCTGATGTTTTCTGATTTCCAATTTTTACTGTATATATAATTGGAAAGATTGGATTTTTCTCTCTCACAAGAAGTCAGAAAAATTAAGATCTATCTGTCTATATACCGAAAGGCTTCATCTTCTATATAAGAGAGGTGGCCAACCAAAGCATGCACCCACCCGCCAACTATCCCATACCCATCCAACACCCATTTGTTTCCTGTTTAAAAAATACTTATCTCCTTGTGGATGAAGGACCATCCCAGCCCTCTGCCACCTTGGAAGCAGTTAGGAAATTAGATATAAGGAAAAGTCGAGTATATCTTAATGAAAAAAACTAAGCAAGTGCAAACTTGATAAAACCTTGTTTGTTTTTACATATTTCAAAAGTTCATGATTCTAAATGTATGTCTCTAGCCTACAGTTAGAATGCTACAATTTTTATTGGGTTGGTAATTGCAGTTCTATAGGTTTTTGTGTGTGCAACAAATGGATAGAAAGTTTGGATACTTCTGATCTTGATTTATTGGCTGATCATGGTGCTTCTGATAATGACTTTCCATGTCTGATATATAGCTGTAGTTGTGGGTCATGTGCAAAAGAGCTGGGGAATTGATTGATTGATTGATCATATCTTCTATTTTATAACCTATATTTATTTTTTTGGGGGGTAACAGTTGGTGCTCACAAACTCAAGACCCTGATGTATACATCCTGCATATTGAAATTATACAAAATGAGAATTTTAAAGTTTTCTTAGTTTCATAAAATGTTCTTTCCAGGATTGTATTTAATAAAAAGAAATGGAAATCATTTGCTTGCCAAAGGGAAGAAGCTTCATGCACAGGTTTGATTCTTTTATGCTGAGCTGTATGTTAGTATTTATGAACTGTTTGCACAATGATTTGAAATAAGATTCAATACATGAAATGTGTGAGCCTGATGGTAACTGTTTTTCTTTAATTTCAGATGAGATTCTCAAACATGAAGTAATAAAGCCTTATACTGTGGCAAAATAGTGCCAAGGTGGAAGTAGTTGTATAGAAGTCTTAAGATCTTCCCTATTAGATGTTGGTTGATAATTATTGCAAGGTGCTATTGAATGTCAAGTACGAATTGTTGAAGGGTGCTAGTCCAAGAAGTTCTAGTAAAGTGAAGCCACTCTGTTTAAATGTAACATGATATTTAATGGACTTAGTTCAAATCTTCTTCCATATGAAGTTACATAAATTTATCTTTAAAGCTACTGGGTATGTTACCAGTGGACATGCATCTGTATCAGTGTATTTCTTCTCAAGTATGAGGTAATTTCAGATGTCATGCATTCACTTCATATTGCTGCAAGCACCAAATCCCCAAATGACATCATGACTTGCATTGGGGAGGAACAGTTCAAATGTCCCCACTGTAGTGCAGTGTTCACCACTGCCAGCAGCCTCAAGATGCATCTTATGGCTCATGCTGCAGAACATGTTTACAACTGCCCACACTGTGGTGCAACATTCACCACTTCTTCCAACCTGAAAATCCACATTATGTCACATGCTATAGACCAGAATCATGAGTGTCATTTGTGTGGAGCTGCATTTAGCACAGTAAGTAGTTTAAAGCTTCACATGATGTCCCACACTGAGCAACAGCTACAGCATCATAAGTGCATGCACTGTGGAGCTTCATTTACAGCACTAAACAGTCTCAAGATGCACATGATGACACATACAGGAGAGCAAATCTTTAAATGCCATCATTGTGGCTCAGCCTTCAGCACTTCTAGTAACCTCAAGATTCACATTATGACCCACACCGGTGAACAGAATCATAAATGTCCACATTGTGGTGCTGGTTTCACAACTTCAAGTAATTTGAAGGCCCATATAATGACACATACAGGGGAACAGAACTACAAATGTCCTCATTGTGGTTCTTCTTTCACAACCTCAAGCAATCTCAAAGCCCACATCATGACACACACTGGTGAACACAATCACAAATGTTCACACTGTGGTGCCAATTTTACTACATCTAGTAACTTGAAAATTCACATGATGACACACACTGGGGAACATCATCACAAGTGTCAACAGTGTGGTGCAGGTTTCACAACATCAAGTAACCTAAAGACTCATATGATGACACATACAGGTGAGCATAATCATAAGTGCCAACAATGTGGAGCAACATTTACAACATCAAGCAACCTGAAAGCACATGTCATGACACACACAGGAGTACAAAACCACAAGTGCTCTCACTGTGGGGCGACATTCACAACTTCTAGCAACTTAAAAACCCATATTATGACGCACACCGGTGAACACAACCATAAGTGTCCACACTGCCCGGCAGCTTTTACCACTTCAAGCAATTTGAAGACGCACATAATGAGACACACGGGGGAACATAATCACAAGTGCACACAATGTGGTGCTGCCTTCACAACTTCTAGTAATTTGAAAATTCACATGATGACCCACACTGGGGAACATAATCACAAATGTAACCATTGCCCAGCTGCCTTCACCACCTCGAGCAATTTGAGAATCCACCTGATGACTCACACTGGGGAGCGTCCCCACAAGTGCTCCCATTGTTCCTCGGCCTTCACGACTTCTAGCAATCTTCGCACTCACCTCTTAACACACACTGGGGAAAAACCTCACAAATGCCCTGATTGTAATGCTGCATTCACAACCTCAAGTAATCTAAGGACACACTTGATGACGCACACAGGAGAAAGACCGCACAAATGTCCCCATTGTAATTCTGCATTTACAACATCCAGTAATCTGAAGACACACATCATGACTCACACAGGGGTGCGTCCACACAAATGTCCAACATGTAATGCTGAGTTTACAACAGTTAGCAACCTGAGAACTCATATCATGACTCACACAGGTGAAAAGAAACATGACCCTAGTTCAACTCATGAAGGACACACGGTACATTCTCTTGTTCAAGAAGCAGCTCCTCCACCATCTTTACCACATGATCACCATTCATCACAGACACTGCCATGTGAAGTTCCGTCACCTGCCCATCCAACAATGTCTCATAAACCACAGCATCCATCTCTAACTCTTGAAGCACATCCATCTTTGCCAACACATGAATCTCATCCTCCACCTGCCCATACACCTCCTTATTGTCCTACACCATATTCCAACCCAGGAGCCCTATGAAGTATATAATGATAATAATACTGTATAGTAAAAGCACCAAAGGCAGCAACACATGCATGATGGTGTTAGAATGAGTTCACTCCTAGTGAGTTGTGTATTTCAAATATAATTGATTTCATATAAACTTGTAGGAATGGAATAGTAATTGATATTTTGTTTTGAGCATGTATGAACGGTCTGTTGTGTATTACTATGTAATCTAGTGTTGCTTATAGTAGGAAAAGGTGTAAAATATATACATAGAGAATATGCTCATGTATTATTATTATTATTATTATTATTATTTTGTATTTATTTTTTTAAGTATTTGTTATTCTTGTTTAAGATGTGGTACTTGACATTTTGTAAGAGCATACTTATTATTTCAACTGCATACTATCTAGCATAGGAAATTGCAAATGAATGTTTGAGAATAATGTAGAATAGTTCAAAATTGATTGTGAGGCTGATATATTGGATATTGTGAAGATGAATTTTAGATTGATGATAGAATTGTTACTGGTAACAAATTTATGTTGAAACCAAAGATTTGCATTTTATTGTTCACATGTTATTTGGTAGTCATTCCATGAAAAGGAGCATATATTGTTACAGATTATGAATAAACAGGCCTCAGGTTAGGTATTGTGAGCAACAGAACCAGGGGACAGAATAATATATGCCTGTTATAAAGCAAAGCTTTTTAATTATGTCTTACATGAGTGGCATTCTGCAATTTGTTATAGAGTGTTTTATAAAGATGTTAGTATGAATGAGTGTTAAGCCAGTTTTTTAATAAAAGTAAAACCGGTAATTATTGACATGTTTGAGTATAATATTCCACTTAGTAAGCAAAATTTTCTCCAGGAAGGCTGTAACTGAATGCACTGAAAATAAGGATTTTCTGCTGTGTGTACATATTAATATTTTTAGAGAAATTATATCAAATACTTAAAACAGTGTAATGTTAAGTTACACAAAATACTAGTATGTTGTATTCTGTTATGAAAAGCTAGGTGTGTGTGCACTAAGGAATTATTTACTTACTTGAAGTGGCCTTGCTGTGGATGTACCGTATTTTTCGGACCATAAGGCGCACCCGTAATTTGCTATTCCCCGTCCTTACATAAGGCGCACCTGGTCTCGTCATTGGATAATCATGCATATGTGAGTGCATTCAAAACTGAACATTTTCGTTGTTGAATGAAAAAAATCGGTTGGGATTTAGCAAAATTACAAAAATAAATGATATATATCTTTATTTTGGTCAGTGAAATCAGACCACCTCTATGGACGGTCTGCCCTGCCAATACCCCTGAAAAATATTATAAACACGTTACGGGAATTGTGGGGAATAAAACCAACATTAGCGGTTTTATTCCTGGAATTCTCTATTCACTTAAAAACACAAGATTTATTACAAATGACAGTAAATTTTTAGTTACGACCATGGGCGCAATATAGCAATAGAAAATTATTAATTTTGTAAATTATAATGTATGAACGTAATATGCAATTATGTGAGTGGAAATAAAAACAAAAAAAGTGCTAAAACAGATTTCGTAAGTAACGAAGTCGTGTCGGATGAATGGTACGCCATGTTTGTTATGATAGATGCCGACGTCGAAGAAATGAAAGGATGATGACTTCGTCTAACCTAACCTGTGTTTAATAAATCATTACCTGCAAATTAAATGTCATCAGGCTCGTCCTCGTCATCGTCGTGAGAGACGTTGGTGGGCTTTTCAACCACTCCCTCAGCTTGCGGGGTATACAAAGTTCTTGCAGCTTGAAGGAATGCATGTATCTCCGCTCCATAACATTCCTTCATGAAAATGTACCTGGCGAGGTACTGTCGTAATTACTGAGGCCATCAATTGACAGACGACAAGATGGCGTCCCGATCCTATGCTACTGACATTGTTCATTAGCATATTTGCTTGTAGCAAGGTATTTTTTATTTTCATTTCCGCCCACAAAATTGCATATTACGTTGATACATTTTAATTTACAAAATTAATAATTAATTTTCTATTGCTATATTGCACCCATGGTCGAAACTAAAAAAATACCCAAATGACTACAGTCGGAGTGGAGCGAGACTAGACCAATGCAAAATGGCTGTCTGTGTTGTGGACGCTATCATGTCATAGCCATGATTGCGTGAATGAATGTGGTGGCATGGACTTGAAAACTGTTGAAGTTTTCGCAATTTTCATGTCAAGATACATGCATCTTGGTTATAACTTGGTTGTAACTTTTGCTAGGCCTATGCACTGTCGCCGTTGGCAGGCTAGCTACGGAATGTGTCAAAATAGTACGTCACTTTCCGAGGCATTTTTTTGCACTGAAGCCACACATACGGCGCACCTCACGATAAGGCGCACCACCTGATTTTGGCTGATTTGAAGGATTTTGCCCGCGCCTTATGGTCCGAAAAATACAGTACTGTGTCCTGCTGCATTGCTTCTGGCCCAGGCCAGTGGGCAGGGTGGAGGGGTGACCTGTCATGTGGTAGGAGCCAGGATGAGAGGGAGAGGTGGTGAATGGGGGTGGAATGGGTGGGAGTGGGAGGAATTATGCCTTTTGGCTTTGGCTACCTCCCTTGTAAAGGGGAAAAGGACCCTGGTATATGTATGGATGTATTAATTTATTGTTATCATTATTTGTTTATTTATTCATTTATATTTTGCATGTATTGAATCATGACAAAGTGCCAGTAAATGGAAGTTGTTTGTATTTTGAAGCTGGAAGTTTTTTTAGTACAACCACTCCTCGTTTAACGACGACAATTGGGACCAGCGTCGCCGTCATTGACAGAATTGGTTGTTAAGCGAAAGTCTATACATATATACATGTACAATGTCCAGCAATACATGTATCTTTATTTTCGTGTATTTCCCTCTTTTATACAGTACATTAAAGCTTTATTTACTGTTTTGATAGTACAGAAAGCCCTCAAATAACGCGGTGGTTAGGTTCCTGAAATTACCGTGTATGACCAAATCTGCGTATGCTGACATTCCATATTAAATACCAGGGTATTTTTTTAGTTTCGACCATGGGCGCAATATAGCAATATAAAATTAATGATTAATTTTGTAAATTAAAATGTATCAACGTAATATGCAATTTTGTGGGCAGAAATGAAAATAAAAAATACCTTGCTATAAGCAAATACACTAATGAACAAAGTCGATAGCATAGGATCAGGACGCCATCTTGTCGTCTGTCAATTGACGGCTTCGGTACTTCCGACTACCTCGCCAGGTACAGACGCTCCTCTACTTTCGTTCATTCGTTTTACGTTTTTTCGATTTTACATTTGAACTGACTGTAAAAAAAAGTTGTAAAAAATTTTTTTTTTAGTGAATTTTTTAGTTTAGCGCGCTCTCCGTAGTTCAAATGATACTTGCGCATGCCGCTGTGTCCATTGTTTACATTGCACAAACGACAAACTGAACATGCCTTGCCTCCTCCTCCTCCCCCTCCTTCTCCACAATCCCAATTTATGTTGCTTGAATTTAATTTATTTGAAATTAATGTTATTATTTTACAATGTTATGTGTATAATTAATGATTTAGGGGTGTTTTATAAGGTACGGTAATAGAATTTACGGATGTATAGTACAGTAACAACTTACGTTCGGCCGTTTGGAACGTAACTAAAACGTAAGTTGAGGAGCGTCTGTATATTTTCTTAAAGGAATGTTATGGAGTGGAGATACATGCATTCCTTCAAGCTGCAAGAACTTTGTATACCCCGCAAGCCGAGAGAGTGGTTGAAAAGCCCGCCAATGTCTCTCATGACGACGACAACGAGGACGAGCCGGATGACATTTAATTCGCAGGTAATGATTTATGAAACACAGGTTAGGTTAGTTTAGTTTAGGTTAGACGAATTTATCATCCTTTCATTTCTTCGACGTCGGCATCTATCATAACAAACATGGCGTACCATTTGTCCAACACGACTTCGTTACTTACGAAATCTGTTTTAGCACTTTTTTTTCCACTCACAAAATTGCATATTACGTTGATACATTATAATTTACAAAATTAATAATTAATTTTCTATTGCTATATTGCGCCCATGGTCGAAACTAAAAATTTACCAATACCGGTATATACTGTACCCCAGGTAGTTTTTGCAGCTTGCAGGATGGTAATGTAGACCTAAGCTTCAGAACACTTTACCTCACAGCTAATATCCACTGTACAAGTTCATTTATAACATCATACAAATTTGCCTCAGCCAATTTATCGTACACAACGTCATAACTTCGGGAGATTTACGTTAAACGAATATTGGTCTCATAAAGCCCGTCGTTACTCCGCGTTGTCGTTAACCGAGTGGTTGTATTTTGCAGGTGAATTAGAATGTTCTTAAAAACAAATCTTGGTGACTAGATTGGACAAAGAAGTAAATGCACACATGAAAGACTAGGGAAATACAGCATTTTAAAAAGAAATATCCAAAGAGGTTGGTATTTCATCCATAGTATGAATATGAATCATCCCCAGAAACCATGTGCAATTGTTATAAGTCATCTTTGATAATAAAATTTGTTGCCTTTTGTTTCACTGACTGAGGCCCTACAGTGGCTATAGTGGTCCTTGGGTCCTTTTGTAGATATCTCTGGTAAGAAAAATTCTTCTTCTTCTTTCTTCTAATATATATATATATATATATATATATATAGATATATATATATATTTTTACTCTGTTATATGTATATATATATATATATATATATATATTTATATATATTTATATTTATATTTATATATATATATATATATATATTTATATATATATATATATATATATATATATATATATATATATATATATATATATATACTATTTCTGCATCACTGGTAGAAAGTAGTAGGAGGGGAGCAATCACCAGTTGTCAGGTCTTATATGGAAATGTGGAGGATATAGAGCTGAGATTATTAAGAGATCTTGGTCATTGTCCAAAGATTGAGTACTAGTCCCGTAAGGCTGTTTATTCTGATGGGGGTAGACTTCTCATTCTGATGGGGTTAAGGGGGTCAACAGGTTTTGAAAAGAACAGCAGGGAGATTATTCTATCTGCCATAGAGCTTACAGGAACACTGACAAGCATCCATCATTGGTCCCAATGTGCTTGATTTGGTAAAACTGTGACTACTGTATCTTCATAGAAATGTTCAAATCTAGTTTGTCTTGCCATTTAGAAACTATATCTGGCTTGCAATGCCTGCGAATTTACCTAGTTGTATCTTATGGGAAGGGGAGCTATGCTCATGGTGTCCCATCTTTGTATCTTGCAGTGTCTAGTTTGCTGTTAAATGTGTGTATTATTTTTGCATACACTATTGTTTTGTCCAGTTTGTTCCAGATGTCTACCACTCTCTGTGGAAAGCTCTTTTTTTTCAGGTCTCTTCTATAACAATCCTTTTTTATTTTTTTTTCATGTCCTCTTGTGTTTCTCTTGTCCCAATTTTGTAAGTCCTCTGTCAAGGACTTCCGTGCCTTTCATGAGTCTGTAGTTGGTCAGTAGGTCACCTCTTTCACCTCTTGGTTCCAAGTTGGTAAATTCAATTTAGCTAGTCTCTCCTCATATGACAGGTTTGAAAGGGCTGGGGCCATTTTTGTGGTTGCTCTCTTGATTATTTCAATTTTCTTTATATTCTTTTTGTTACTGGGTGACCATAGTGTTGCAGCATACTCCAGTCTAGGCCTTATTAGTGTGAATAATATTTTTTTTTAACCATTTCTTCATCCAAATAGGTAAAAGCCACCTTTAATGATCTAAGCAAGTTGTAGGATTCTCCTACAATTTTGTTCATTTGTTTATCAGCAGACAAGTCATTTGAGATATTACTCCCAAGTCTTTTTCAGATCCCACTTTCTTCACTTACTTTCGTTCCAATTATATTGTCCTGTTATTCTTTTTTTACTTTTTCCGAACTCCATTATGCTACATTTCTAAATATTGAAGTCTACTTCCCACTTCTGACTCCATTTCCAAACCTTGTTTAGGTCTCTGTAGTCATTCACACTCCGTTTCAGTTTTCACTTTCCTCAACAATTTAGCATCGTCTGCAAAGCTCATGTAACATTCTACATCTTCATCCATGTCATTCACATAAATAATGAACATTATTGGAGCCAGTATTGATCCCTGTGGAACTCCACTAATCACCTCCTCCCAATCTGAACACTTTTCTCTGAGCACTACTCTCATTTTTCTACCATGTAGGAAATCCTCCATCCAGTTAAGTAGGTTACCTTGTATCTCCAATGTTTTCAATTTTTTTTTAACAATTTTTTGTGTGGTACTGTGTCGAAGGATTTTTGTAAGTTTAGGAAGGCACAATCAGCCCATACATCCCTTATATTATATCTGTTAGTTGTGAGTAGAAACATTAAATTTGTGCACTGACAAAAAGTGAAGGGATGGGGCATGGGAGAGGTGGCAATAAAGAAGGATAAAAAAGACAAGATTATTACAAAAAAGGCAGGAATGAATGTAGAACATGAAGAGAAGAAGAAAAGAACTTTGAGAAGGATGTCAGTGACAAATGCAAGATCAACCCAAGCTATTTTACAGATTTGTAAATGGTAAGCTGAAACATAGAAGAAATATACAAATTGAAAGTTGAAGAATTGTATATGAAGATGGAAAAGTGCAAACAGAAATAATGAACAAAAGCTTTCAATCAGTACTCAACATCAGTGAAGAGTTTGAAGGAGTAAAGACCATAAAAATGGATAAAGTACAATTGATAGATCATAAATAAGGCCTCAGGACCTGATGAGGTATCAAGTGGGATACTGAAAGAATGCAGAGAACCATTGGTGAGGAAAGCACACAATTTGATAATTAGCTTACTAAAAGAGGGAAAGGAGCCATTGGGCTAGAAATCAGCAAATGTAATACCAATATACATAGGAGGTAACAGAGAAGTATTACTAGTATATAGACCAGTGTCCTTGACTAGTACATAAGTGAAAATTGTAATGGATGAAGCATCACGAAAAGCAAAGAATATTAATGAATAATCAGTTTGGATTCAGAGAAGGAAAATCATGTGTAACAAACCTGCTAAGACTCAAGAGTGATTGATGTGTTACATAAGAGATTAGTTTGGAAATTAGAAAACATGGAGGCCTCAGTAGAAACATACTAGAATGGATGAAAAAATTCTTAAAAGATAGTCATATGAGAACAGGAGTGAGATGTGAAGTCAGAATGAAATTACATGGAGAAAGTATATGAGTGGAGTTAGGAGTGGGAAATGAATTTCAGTACAAAAACATGTAAACTATTGGAAATGGGCCAGAAGCAAGAAAAGACTGATGATAGATTACATAATGGGAAATGAAATAACAAAAACCAAGGAAGAAAAGTACCTAGATATCATAGTCAAAGACAATCTATCGCCTGAAGCACACTTAAGGAAAATACCAGGAGAGATCTATAATATGTTGAAAAATATGAAAGTGGCATTTCACTTCATGGATGAGTACATGATGAAGAAAATCAATAAAAGATTGATATGGTGCAGACTGGAATATGCAGTGGAGATGTGGTCACCATATTTAAAGAAAGATAAAAGAAAAATAGAATACAAAAGGCAGCAACCTTAGTTTCAATGACAAAATATGTGAGGAAAGATTGAGGAAACTGGGACTTCTAACTTTGGAGCAGTGAAGAGAGAAAATAGGTGACATGATAATGATGTCTGAATTGGAAATAGGTTTAGAGAAAGTGGACAGAAAAGAATCGCTCATACTAGTAAAAGATTGTCAAGAGATCATAGGAAAAAATGTAAAAATAGACACCTTTTAAAGAATTTTTCAAGTTTCTCAAAATTCATTTGTTGTACATTGGTCTTCCTATTCTGTTTCTCATTTCTTCTTAGGTCTATTTGTTCTTTTAGTTCGAATTCTATTAGTACATGGTCACTCTTTCCTATTGGTGTTTTGTAATTTATTCTGTCCACAATTTCGGGTTCTGACGTATTAAATCCAGTCTCGATGGTTCCTCAATGTTTCTGTATCTGGTATTTTCCTTTATCCACAGAGTCATTGTGTATTCAATGGTCATGTTGAGCAGTATGTTGCCCCAGATGTCTTCTCCACCCTTTACTATCATTTCTTCCCAACATATTTCTTTTGAATTAAAATCACCCATAATTACTATATTTCCTCTTTCCTTCAGTATATAAGTCAGTTCATACTTAGTATCTTCCAGCAGTTTGGAATGATCGTTTTCTGTCTAGGACTGTGTTTTGAGGGGTACATACACTACTACAAATTTTCTAATTTTCATGTGGTTATTTTCAACTTTTATCATAATTGATTCTACATTGTTATTTCCTTCTGTTATCTTTCTCACATTTAAGTCTTAACTAGTAAAAAAAATAATACTCCCTGTTTTTCCTTTCTGTTCTTCAACAGTTGTATAGACCTTGTCCCACAGTATTTGGTGGTAGATTACTTTTTAATTGTTTCTACTATTCCCATTATGTCTGGTTTTTCTAATGCCAGATAGTCATTTAGTTTATTCAGCCCTGAAATCATTCCATCTATGTTGGTATAGGGTAATTTTTTTTTCTTGTCTTTGTCTGCTTTGTTTCCTTTTTCCTGATATACCATTTTCTCAGCCTCAGGTCCACTAAAAAAAAAAAAAAAAAAATCTGTCAGTTCTTTTTTTCATTTTTTTATTTGCTTCATTTCTAAGTGCCTTTTTCTTTTTCTTCATTACTCATTTCTTTTTTTATCCATACATTTTTGTGTTGACTGCTTGCTAGTTTTGCTGTTCTAGATAGTACTTTCTCTGCAGTCATTTGTAACCTAAGTTTTACTTTAGTGGGCTATATTGTATTCCTTTTGAATATCTACCTATTCTATATGTTTCTTCAATTTCTTTATCTAAACTTTGTCCCTCTTGAATCTCTTTCAGAATTTCTTTAGCAATATCTTTTTCCTCTTTTTCTCTCTGTTATTCAGGAACATCATGCTTTTCTTTAATACCATAGATTACAATGCATCTTTTTTTTGTCCACTGTATCCCTAACCAAATTACCTTTCTCTTTTATCACTTGGATTACCATTTCTTTAGCATTCTCCTTGACCTGCTGCTCCACTATTTCTTTAAAAGATAACTTTTGACTTTCCTGTTCTACTTTCCACTGTTTATTTCTTGGAAGTCATTTTGATCTTTTCTTCCACTTTCTTGGTCACTGCCTGTATTTGATCCTTCATCTCTTTCTTTAATGCCTCATTCATATTCATATCTTCATTTTTTTAATCTTTTATTTTCTCCCTTTATCCTATTTAGTTCCATTTTCGACTCCTCTATTTCCGTTATTTTCTTCATTGTATATACTTTTGCATTCACTTTTGAGTTTGATTATTTCATCTAACAATTCATTGATTTCCCTATTTCTTATTATATTTTCATACCTGGGTTCTCTTTCTGTATCTATCCCTCTATACATATTGTTATTATCCCCGTTGAATCCCAAAAAAATATTTCCATCAAACCTTTGGTATGTCTTTGGGGTCTCATTCAGGCATGTCTTATTTGGTATAACTCCTAGTGGTGACTCAATTATACTTATATCTAGGTATCTTTTTTGGTTCTTTTTTCCTATGTCCTTCATTTTTTCCATCCATTTTTTGTAACTGATTGTGAAAACGAATAAATAAAGATACAAAGACTGTTACATTGTCGGTCACTGAAACTATGCGTCTCCCTTCTTGTTTTGTGTAAACAACTAGGTAAGGGTTGGTTGGTTCCAAAATCGTTCATCAGCGAATCGCTTTGTCTGCAAAGAAGTTCATATAATATTCCACACCTTCATCCATGTCATTTATATATATGGCAGACATTATGAGAGTCAATACAGAGCCTTGTGGGACTCCACTTATCATTTCTTCCCATTATTGCTTTGATGCCCTCTGACCTCTTAAGTAGAGAGCCCCAGTTTTCCTCCACTGTGTGCAGCAAAAACTCCTGTAACTGGTCATCTATCATATATTATTTATGTTTATAATTAATCCTATATCTCATTATCTAGCTTAAGATAACCTAGTAGTGGTCAAATTCAACATCCATATGCATTTTCATTAAGGATGGCAAGCAAATATGGCTCCTGCTAGGATGTGTGCTTATAGCACCACACCCACATCTCTTTGTGTTATCGTGACACATCATGACTTACCATGAGACTTGACACATGACACATCATGGAGCATGACAGTTGTGTAGTGGCTTTAGCTCCAAATCTTGATGTATTAGTTTGTGTTGGTTAGTGTGATGTGTGTGAGGTGGACTAATGTATATTGTGTTGCACTTGATAGATGTGTGTGAGAAATTCATAGGTTTGGTGCATGTAGGTCATGTGAGTGGGCCTGGGTTTCTATGTCCCCAGCTAGGAGAGTAAGTAAAAGATCAGGCACCAGAGTACAGACCTCCTTATGTGTGACATAGGAGAGAGAGAGGAATTTTTTTTTTATATAAATATATATAGATAGAAGAAAGCTAAAGATAAATGTGGGTAAAAGTAAGGTAATGAGATGTACAAGGGGTGAAAGTGGCAGTAGACTGGAAGTGAGCATTAAGGGAGAGTGACTGGAGGAAGTGGATAGTTTTAGATACTTGGGTGCAAATGTGGCAGGGAAAGGTGGAGTGAAAGTGGAGATAGAATGTAGATTGAGAGAAGCGAGTAAATGCCTTGGTGGATTAAAGAGTGTAATGAGGAATAGACATTTGGGAATGGATGCTAAGAGGAGACTGTATGAAGGAGTGATTGTGCCAACAGCACTGTATGGGGCAGAAACATGGAACATAAGAGAAGAAGAGAGAAGGAGTTTGAATATGTTTGAGATGAGGTGTCTGAGATGTATGATGGGGGTTACTAGGCTAGATAGAGTGAGAAATGAGGAGGTGAGGAGGAGAACAGGAGTGGAAAAGGAGCTGGGAGATAGGGTTGATGAAAGAATATTAGGATGGTTTGGACACATGGAAAGAATGAGTGAAGAAAGACTAGTAAAAGAGGTGTGGAAGGCAGATGTGGAGGGAGTGAACATGAGACTACGTCCTAGGATGAGGTGGATGGATGGGGTGAAGGGGGCTTTGGGGAAGAGGGGAATGTCAGTTGAGGAAGGACGGGAGAGGACAGAAGACAGGGGTGAATGGAGAATGGTTGTATATGGATGATGATGTGATTACATGAGGTGGAATGGGCAGGGGGATGGGGGGTGAGGTAGTATGTGTGAGCAAAATTTGACGCAGCCTGAAGGGATTTCTCCCCATCCTCTCCTTTTATGCAATGGGGGGACGGAGAGGGGGCGGGGTTGCTGATTTAATGAAGCGGCCTTGCTGTGGATGTACTGTGTCTTGCGACACTCCTTCTGACCCAGGGCAGTGGACAAGGTGCAGGGATGACCCGTCATTCAGGAGGTGCTCAGATAAGAGGGAGGGTGGAGGGGTGTGGAGTGTATTCAGGGATGGAATGGGTGGGAATGATTTTATGCCTTTTTCTTTTTGGCTACCCCCCTTGTAAGGGGGAAGAAGCCTTGGTATATATATATATATATATATACACATATACATACATCAAGGGATCTAAATAAAGTCTGGGAATGGAGTAGGAAGTGGGAGATGAAGTTCAATACTAAAAAGTGTAATATAATGGAATTTGCAAAAAGCAGAAACAGAATAACAGGATCATATAAATTGGGAGAAGAAAGTATAAAAAAGTTGAAAATGAGAAGGACCTGGGAGTCATTATTATGAATAATATGTCACCTGAGAAACAAATAAATAAGATTTTTTGTGAAACTTATAATTTAATAAGAACAATCAAAGTGGCATTTAGGCTCCGGCGCTTGGCCTTCGAGCCAAAAACTCCATAAATCAATCAAAGTGGCATTTACATACCTGGATGAAGAAATGGTGAAGAAAATACTAATCATTCTGATAAGACCAAGATTGGAATATGCAGCAACGATGTGGTCACCAAGTACAAAAATATATATAAAAAAGATTGAAAGAATACAAAGAGCAATTACAAAATTGGCACCAACACTCTCAAAACTATCATATGAAGAGAGACTAGCAAAACTTGAGCTACAGACACTAGAGCAAAGAAGAGAGAGAGGAGATTTGATAGTTATTTACAGAATCATGAAAGGCATAGAAATTATTGATAGAGAGGATCTAATAAAATGGGATGATAGAAATACAAGAAGACATGGAAAGAAAATCAAGAAAGACAGCTATAGAAGAGATGTGAAAAAGAACAGCTTTCCTCACAGAGTAATAGACAGTTGGAACAAGTTAGATGAGAAAGTAGTGTGTGCAAAAACAATACATGAATTTAAAAATAGTTTAGATAAAATGAGATATGAAGACGGGACACCACGAGCATAGCTCCCCTTCCCGTAAAATACAACTAGGTAAATACACAAATGAGATGAATAGATAAATATGAAGAGAAAATCATATACTACTATAACTGCTACTAATAATAATAGTAATAATAAATTATGATATGAATCAATAAATAAAGTGGACAAAATTGGTTGGTAAAAAGTGAGAGAGGGTAGAATGAGTTTCTGGGCCTGAGCTGGAAACCAGGCTTTGGCCTATCAGGGCCACACCTTGTTGTGAAAGTGGTGATAATGTGATGCCTTGTGGCTGGGAAAGATCTGGTCCTTTGCTGGGGTGTAGGTTCCTCCATCAGTTCTTCCTTTCCATTGATGCAGGCACATTGTGGTAGTGCTTGATTACCTCTGGTAGGCATGAAGTTGATTTTGACAGTTTTTCACAGAAAGTATGTAAGATAAACTAGAAAAGGGAGTTGGAAATAAGAGTAAATGGTAGATATATCAAATTCCAGCAAAATAGCTAAATAGGTGA
This sequence comes from Oratosquilla oratoria, assembly GCF_046742065.1. Taxonomy (NCBI): domain Eukaryota; kingdom Metazoa; phylum Arthropoda; class Malacostraca; order Stomatopoda; family Squillidae; genus Oratosquilla; species Oratosquilla oratoria. Next base: position 23,169,135 of record NC_134789.1, read on the forward strand.
GACATCTGTAGAAGTTCTGAATGACATAAATTCAGGTAACAAATTCAGGTTTTGAGAACTTAAATAGAATTCAAGTTTGAAAAGTCAACACATTATTTCAAATTAGAGCAGCGACTAAAAAGAACATTAAACTGAAAGAAGACAAAAATAGTATTTTGAATACTAAAGGAGAGAGAGACAATATCCTGGTTATCAATTCAGAGGGAAGAAACAGTCAGTTGTTAGAAATTGGTATGAGAAAAGAAGGAACAAGATAGAATGGAAGGATTGATGCAGAGTCAGAAAGAAAAAAATCCTGTCAGGGAAGTAGAAAAAAAAATGTATTAGTGTTGGGCAGGGAAGACATCCACATTACCTTATGGATGGAAAGGAGCACAAACTACAAAATGCTAGAGAAATTATATCTTATTTTGGGGGATAACTCATGCACATGATGAAATTGAAGATGTTGTTAGGTTAGGTAATTAAAAAAAAAAATCAAAATCAATTATGGCAAACAATGTAGTTATCAGATCTTGGAAGTTACAAGGTAAAGTGAAATCTAAGACTACAGTATTTCAGTTAGAAACTATACTACTGAGGGAGAAATGTAATATGGAACTTGTAAATGAAGCCAAGGTTAAGAATGAGAATAGAAGCAAACAAAAGAAAGAAGATTTTCTTGGGAGAGTATTAAATAATTGAAAAATGGAAGAGAACAACAAGAGACAGTAGAAAGAAGTGAAAAGTAGCATATACAAATGTGGATGGCTTACTATCAACCAGATTAGAAAGCAGTGATTACTCATTTTCAAAACCCATCAACCCCTTCACCTCCATGAGGTGAGTGTTGGTACTCGGTCTCCAGACTGGGACCAAAATCTTATTATCAACATCAACAGTATTTCTTGCACTTTTTCACATATGGAGAGCTGAGAACTGACAACTGGTGCCCTCTTCCCACCACTTTGAGCTGGTGACATAGGAATAGTCCTACACTGCTACAACACAGACAACAGTCCAAAGTTTCTTCTCAGAGAGATTTGTGGAAGGTTCAGTGGACCAGTGCCAGCCACTGTGGGGCAACAGTTGATTAATTGACTTGTTAGTAAATTGACCTGATAATCTTCCCTTAGTTGAGACCAGGCTACCAAGATATGTAGACCTACAAAATGGGAAATGCTCTATATACAGTCTGAAGATGTGATATAAAAGATGAATTGGGGGCAGGGTGATGGTAATTATAGAACTTTATATAAAAGTTAATGAAATAATATTGAGCAAAGGTAAGTCTTAGGCAATAAATCTAAGAATAAGAAATAGAGGACAATATAGACTTCATAGTGGCATGCATACCACTCAAGACGAGGTCATGGAATGATGATGAATACCAAATACAGTATTGTTGTCAGAGACCTCTTTCCTCTAGAAGAAAATTATTGAAAATAATGTAATTGTGGTAGGTGACTCTAACTGCATGAAACTTGGAGAAATGGGAAGCAGGTGGTAGTGGAATTTTTTTGGGGTAATATTTATTAGATATTGCAATGAATGTCACAAAGACCCAATGGTGAAAAATGTGATACTAGTAAAAAAAAAATATTCTAGGAATACAAGATCTGCCACTGAAGAAATTTATGTTGAATAATTGAAGAACATCTACCCCCATAGGAAAGAGTGACCATGCAGCACTTCAATTTTGGTGAGGAGGAGGTATTGAGCTAAGAAATGATTCGTGCAGACAAGGCAGATGCAGCTTTTTGAAAAAAAAATCATTTTAGGAATATTTTAGTAAACTGGGAATTTTCATGAATATTAACAAAACTAAGAGGAAATGGTAAATCTGTAAAAGGCTACAACTTCTATTTTAACAAATGTGTGCCAAAAATTGGTGGAAAGAGAAATTGGTAAAAGGATGGGTTAGATAAAAAATGTAGAACTGCATAAAAGCCAGGATGCACAGAGAAAATAGAAGGGAGGTAGCCAAGTCTAAAAGCATATATCCACCCCCACCTATTTCATTCCCACCCATTCCACCCCCATCCACTACCCTTTCCCCCTTTCATCTTAGCTCCTCATAGATGATGGAAAGAATGAGTGAAGAAAGATTAGTAAAAGAGATGTGGAAGGCAGAGGTGGGGGGAGTGAACTTGAGGGGATGACTGAGGATGAGATGGATGGATGGAGTGAAAAGTGTGTTGAGCAGCAGGGGAAGTGTTGAGCAAAAGAGGAATGTCTGTTGAGCAAGAAAGGGAGAAGGCAGGAACTAGGGTTGAGTGGCAATGGCTATGAGTATGTGATACTATGATGCAAGTAAGGGGCAGGAAGGGGAGGTAGGGAGTGGTTATGTATGAATGATATTTTGATGCACCCCAAAGGGATTTCTCTTGGTCTTCTCTTTTTCTGCATAAAGGGACAGGGGGGGTTGTCAGTTAAGTGGTATACATATATATATATATATGTATATATATAGTATGGTACATTATATAGTCTTAATTTTTTTTTTAAGTTAACACGCTTGTTGGATGGCTCGTCTAAATAAAAGACTTGGAAAAAAAATAAGATTTTAAGCTGTATCATGCAAATTGGTGTCGGGTAATAGTTGGGGTGAGTGCCAGAACATTCCTTTTGAACACCCTGCATAGTACACTTTTTAGTGTCATTATCTTAGGTAACCAGTCACACAGCCAATGATTTTAGTCTCAGTGGGGGAACTAGTTAATCCATTTGTTGAAACTTAACACACTTGTCAAGTGGCTTGATTGGATAAAATACTCAGTGAAATTAAGACCACATACTGCTACATGCGAGTTAGTGTTGAGGAATAGTTGGAACAAGTTCCAGATCATTCCTTTATTGCCTAGTTGTAACCAGTTCCACAGCCAATGGTTTGAGTCCCAGTGTGGGAGTTAGTTAATCCAATTGTTGAAACTTCACATGTATGTGTGTGTGTGTGTATATATATATATATATATATATATATATATATATATATATATATATATATATATATATATATATATATATATATATGGAGAGTGATGGGAATCACCCAGTTCTTATTGGTTCATAAGAACCTGTTCTTGGAATTCCACGAGCTCTGCCAACTGGTTATTAAAAATTGGCTTATACAGGCTATAACAGCCTAAGTGATATTTGCATGCTACTGGCACAGTGAGAGAACCTGTTGTTAAATAGTTCGAATCCCACCGCTGTATATGTTTATATAAGTGTCACAAGAAAATATGTTGTATGCATGTGTGTATGTATATATAATATATATAAGATATATATATATATATATATATATATACCGTATGTATATATATATATATATACACTATATATATACTATATATACTATATACTATATTATTGATTTATTTACTTATGTGAGCCTTACACCAATTGTGGGAAATTAACTTAAATTTTAGAAAAATATATAAAGTATTGGTTATGGACAAAGGCCCAAAAAGACCAATGAATTACTTAGTGGAAAATTAAATCATTATAAAAGCAGAAGAAATTTCTTGGAGTACATGTCATAGATACCTTCTCAAATGGCTTGACAGTGCTCTTGACTGCTAGTTCAGCAATTCAAGTTTGAGTCCTGCCCAGGGCTGAAAATTTCAACATCACTACAGTGAGCTGGCACTCCAACTATAGTGTGCAAAGAGTTATGTGTTTGTGTATGTGGGGATTTGGGTGGTAAAGTCACACAATTACTCATAGAATGGGCCATATATGACTTCTGAGCTCTCATCTGCAAGGGTAATAGCTGTTGATGATGAGTCCAGCATGTGATCCAAGACTGTGATGGCTATGGTGAACCTGATATTTGTCAGCAAAATTGTAGATGAAAATAAGGGGGAAATTTCACTACGTCTAAAAATATAAAGAAATACATTTTTCTATATAGATGCTTCAACTGAAATAGTTTAAATGATGATGTAGTCCAAACTAAAACCACATAATAATTCAAAACTAGGTATGATAGTTGGTGAAAAAGAATCAAAACTTTAAGTATAGTTCCTTTTTTATATTACAATTAGGTAAGTACATCTTGTCAAAGAAGATCATAGAAACAAGTGCACAATTACTTGGATGAAATAATGGTAAAAAAAATATTAGTCACACTGATAAAACCAAGATTGGAGTACACTTCGACACTATAGACACCCAACACAAAAAGAAAAAACATAAAGAAATTAGAAAGTATCCAAACAGCAACAACAAAGATGGCACCAGCACTTTCAAAATTGATATATGAACAAAGATTGTCTAAACAGGAACTACCAACCCTGGAACAAAGAAGAGAAAGAGGAAGTCAAGAGAAAGAGGAGATCTATTGGCCATTTACATAATCATGAAAGGCATGGAAGTCCTTGACAGAGGAGACTTATTAAAGTGAGATATAATAAAAGCAAGAGGACATGAAAAGAAACAAAAAGTATAGTTATAGAAGAGATCTGAAAAAAAAAAATAGTTTTCCACACACAGTGGTGGATGTCTGGAACAAATTGGATGAAACATAAAACAATTTAAGAACAAACTAGATGGTGAGAGATACAAAGACTGGTCACTATGAGCATAGCTCCCCTTCCCATATAATACAACTAAGTAAATACAACAATAAGTGTCCTCAATGTAGAATATCTAATTTTATTTATAGTTCCAGTTATGTTTTATGAATATTTGGGTAGTGAAGATGCTTGGAACAGCATCTGCATAGTGCATGTACAAATGATGTAAACGTAAGTTGTAGTATTGCTTATTATCTATGACAAAATGCATAAAAACAGCAAGTGTAAAATTAAATATCATAAGAAAGGCTTAGAATGAAAGTTAAATCCAAAATACAACTAAATACTTGAAAACAAATATGGTGTTAATATATACTGGTAGTACCCACATACTGGGGTATTGACTACATGTTGACATGCATTCAGAGATTTAGAGATTATTTTTGGGAGCTCCTATGGAACAGAGCTGCACAATATTTGTCCATGGTAGAATAAAACCTACTCAGAAAGGAATGATGAAATGCTTTTTCACTACTGTTGTCCCTCCTTTATATTGTCCTAATCTTTACCATTTCTATGACTCTTACCTCTTTCTTCTCTGAACCTCCCAGTGGAGGGGAGAAGTGTGCCACCACCATGTTTCCATGGATAGTATAAAAACAGTTAGATGGTATGGAGTAAAGGGACTAGGGTTCTCCCACTATATTTTTCTTCCATGAAAACCCAAGGCTGGGAGGAGTCCAACCAGAACCCTAGTAATTGGGTCTGTAAATATGTGTGGATATGGTGCATGTGAGAGTAAAATTAATGTGTAAGAAGAAAGATGGTTGAGGGAAACAAAATTGAAATGGAAGAGTGAATAGTTGGGGAGTGTGGTGGATAGGATATTAGAAGTGGCAAGAAGGGAAGGGAGAATCGTGCCACTTTTGGTGAATAAGATGGGTAAGTGCATGGAGCAGAAAGAATTGTCATTTAAGATGATGTGGTGCAAAGGTGAAATTGGGATGGGAAATAAGGGATTTTTTGAGTGCATGTGGCCCTTGTAGCAAGAAAAGTGAAGAAAGGGAAATGTCTTGGAGTTATAGAAGGACGTCAGTCCATTTCACACTTTTTTTTCTGATTGAGCTAAGCTGATTTTTATTTTTTACTGAAATTCATGCCTATCATTGTAGTCATTCTAAGTTTCATTAAAGTTTATCAATAGATACTGTACTTACAAAATAAAAAACTCATTTTATTGTGCAAAAATAATTAATATTCAAAATGCTACTAGTTCCCAACTATTTTGACTTAAGTTTTGCCATTTTTTTTTGAGAAAGTATTAGGCATGCTTATAATTATCAACAAAACTAAACATGTCTTGGTTCAGTGATTATGTTTTGGTCTGCTGATATATTTACCCCCACAGAAATTTTTATTTGTTTATAACGTAAATCCTTCTAGAAATTCCTATATAACACATCATAAAAGTGTTCAAAATGCTGCAGCCCTCTTCTGTTTTGATGGTCTAGGCATTTTGAATACTTGTAAGTGTTTGTAGGATGTAGGAAACCAAATGGAAACAAAGAAAATGCAGTGCATAGTAAATATCAACACAACCACATGGACCATGCATGTGTCCCTACTCATGTTGTATCAGGAACTGATGCACTCTCCCTTCTCTCTCCTTCACACACATGCACCACAGAATTGCTATCAAATACATTATCTAAAGGGACAGACAAAAAAAAAAAGTGTAGCAAAAACAGTAACAAGTTAGATACATGTAGTCATGTAATTACCTAATTGTAGTATACAGGAAAGGAGCAATGCTTTTTGGGTCCTGTCTCCTATTCTCTAATTTTCTAACATACCTAGACTCAAATTCATGTATGGTTCCAACTTAATCTATATCTTTGATTTCCAATTATCATATTTAGATTTGAACTTGTTGTTTGAGCTTGGACAATATCATCTAATTTATTCCACATATTCATACATCTATATGGAAAACTATATTTCTTCATATTCTATTGACATGTGGTCTTTCTTAATTTATTTCCATGACCTCTTAAATCCCTCCCATCTTTAATCAGGAGATCTCTTCTATTAATGCAAAATATCCCCTTTAGTGACCTGAATACTAATCATGTCACCTCATTCTCTTCAGACTTTCAGTACCTTTAGTCTTTCCTCATATGGTTTATCTACCAGGCTGGGGACCAGTTTGGTTGCTGCCCTTCGTATTATCTCAATCATGCTTATATCCTTCACTCTGTGTGGGGACAATACTACTGATGCATACTCCAGTCTTGGATGTATCAGGATTTCAATGAGTTTTTTCATCATCTCTTCATCCATATAGTGGAACATCACTTTAATCTTCTGCAGTAGTCCATATGTCTCTCCCACAATTCTGCTGATATGTTTGTCAGGTGACAGGTTGTCTTTTATCAACACTCCCAAGTCTTCCTCCTCTTTTTTTTTTTATATGTGTTTGGTTGTCCTATCAAGTTTTCTCCATTCACTTTTGCTTTCCACATCTCTTTGACTAATCTTTCCTCACTCATTTTTTCCATGTGTCCAAACCATCCTAATGATCTTTTATCATCCCTATCTGCCACCCTACTTTCCACCCCCTGTACTCTTCACCTCTTCCTTACTCATCCTATCCAACCTTGTAACCCCTACCATACTTCCCAGGCACTTCCTCTCAAGCACATTTAAACTTCTCCTTTCTGTGTCTCTTAAATTTCAAGTCTCCACCCCATGCAGTGTAGTTGGCACAATTACCCCTCCATATAATCTCTTTGTATCCATTACCAGATGCCAATTTCTTATGACCCTTTTTCAGTCCCTTTAGACATTTACTTGCATCTATCAATATACAGTTTGCCTCCACCCCCTTTCCTTCATTTCCTGCCACATGCAACCCCAACTACTTAAAACTATCTGTTGTACCTCACATATGCTTTCCAAGTCTTAGTTTGTATCCAATTGTCTACTACCATCTTCACTTTGTCATCCCACCATTCACTACCCTTCCTCCTATTCCCTCCCATCCTCCTTGTTTCACATACCATCTTTGAATGCCTTATCACTTCCTCCTTAAAACACGCCCATTTCTTTTCTACTTCCACATCTACTCTATCCTTCACTCCCCCCACACTTCTCTCAGCTTCTGGTAGTCCTGCTCCTTTTCCTTCTCATTTAAACTGTTTACTCTAAGCACTTCTCTACTTTCAGCCCATATCTTCTTTCTCCAACTATCCTCTACCCTCAACTTACTTTCCACCAAAAAATGATCTGATATTTCCCCATTCTCTCCCTTAACCCCTTCCACATGATGATGTCTACATAGGTGTCATGAGGCACAAGTGGGTATATTTACCTAGTTGTATTTACCTAGTTGTATCATACGGGAAGGGGAGCTATGCTCGTGGTGACCCGTTTTTGTATCTCGCAAGATCAAGTTTGTTCTTAAATTCTTGTATTGTGTTTGCACACACTATTTCTTCATCCAATTTGTTCCATATATCTATCACTGTGTGTGGGAAGCTGTTCTTTTTCAGGTCTCTTCTGTAGTTATCCTTTTTGAGTTTCATTGCATGTCCTCTTGTTTTTCCTCTGTCCCACTTTAATAAGTCCTCTCTATCAAGGCATTCTTTTCCTTTCATAATTCTGTAGATGGTTAGTAGGTCCCCTTGTTCTCTTTGTTCTAGGGTTGGCAATTCCAGTTTGACCAGTCTTTGTTCATATGTCAGGTTTGCAAGTGTTGGGACCAACTTTGTTGTTGCTCTTTGTATTCTTTCTAATTTTCTTATATTCTTTTTTGTACTGGGTGACCATATCAGCACTGCATATTCCAGTTTTGGGCTGATGAGGATACCGGCATCAGCATCTCGATCATATTTTGTAGTTGTAGCTGAGTGACCCCTATATTCTGTGAACTGGCCTGATCATATTTTCTGTGGTTATTAACATTCAGAGTGAAAGAGAACAAGTAATACAGCTGTAACTTTATATTTTATAATGTGAGTATTGTGATGCATCATTGTACATCAGGCAGTTGATGCTGCCTGCAAGAATTTGATTTGTATTGAAGAGGTTAAGATTATGGACATCAAGAACTCTTCCTATCCTTCCTTTGGATACTACATAGTCCATTAATTCCATATCAACCACTTTTCCATCTATCACCCTTTCCTATGTGTATTTATGCTTGGCTGTCTTCTTAAACACTGTATTATCTATTATCAACTCTCTAAACATATCTCCACCATTAACTCTCCACCATGATTTTTACCTGGCATTCCGAACTTCCCAACCACTCCATCTATTGGTTCATCCCCTACTCTAGCATTGAGATCTTCCAATAACACTACATTGACTTTCCTCTTAAAACTAAGTTTTTATTTAAATCTATCCAAAATGCTCTCCTTTCTTCTACACTATTCTCTCACTACCAGGCCTATATGTGCTTACAAAAACAGACTTTTCCCATCCCAGTTTCACCTTCATCCACATCAACCATGAAGATACTTCCATCCACTCCACCATGTACTGGTACTTTTTTATCTCATCACTTACCAGCAGAGCCTCCTTTCTCTCCCTTTCTTCACTCCTGACACCTTCCCCACCACACCCCCAGACTCAAAACCACCATTCCCTTTCAATTTGGTTTCACTTAATGCTAACACATCAGTCTTCTTTCTCACAAGCATATTGCCTATTTCTTCCCTTTTACTCTCGTCTGTACCACAACCACTGACATTTAATTACCCAAATCTTAGGTCCCACTTTTTTGCCTTATAGGACTTGCAGGGGAAAGATGGTGATAGAATTCTCTCCTCCCACTATCATAGGGGACAGACAAAAAAAAAAAAAAAAAAAAAAAAAGTATACTTAGAGAACTGGTACAGGATAATTTTAAGAGGGAGCTGCATGATGGAGGGATAGTCATAGTACAAAAGTAGCATCATTGCTATAAGAGTAAAGATTTTACTCTAACACAGACAAAATGATGTGTGGCTCTAGTCCATAGGGGCACCCCAAAACAGTTCCTAAAGTAGGTTGCATGCTACTGTGCAATTAATACTGCACAATGACATGCAGTCAATACTCTAGTATGGGAATGTATTTACCTAATTGTAGTATACAGGAAAGGAGCAACTCTCATTGGGTCCCGTCTCCTATTCTCCAATTTATTATACCTAGCCTCAAATTGATGTACAGATAGAGTATGGTCTAAGTCCTTAATTTCTAGTCATCATAATTAGATTTGAATTCATGTATTGTTCCAGCTTTGGAACAAGCTACTTGGGAACATGTAAGATATTTCAAGTATTTACCTAGTATTAAAAGGGAAGGGGAGTTATGCTCGTGGTGTCCTGTCTTTGTATCTTGCAACATCTAGTTTGTTCATAAATTCATGTATGGTGTTTGCACACACTATTGTTTTGTCCAATTTGTTCCAGGCATCCACCACTCTGTGTGGAAAGCTGTTTTTTTTTCCATATCTATGTGGAAAACTATTTCTTTACATCTTTTAGACATATATTTTTACCTAGTTGTATTATACGGGAAGGGAGCTATGCTCGTGGTGACCTGTCTTTGTATCTTTCAGCATCAAGTTTTTTCTTAAAATCTTGCATAATGTTTGCACATACTGTTTCTGTATCTAAATTATTCCAGGTATCAGTACTATGTGGGAAGCTATTTTTTTTCAGATCTCTTCTATAGTTATCCTTTTTGAGTTTCTTTTTATGTCCTCTTTTTTTTTCCATTGTCCCATTTTAGTAAATCATTCCTATCTAGTATTTCTATTCCTTTCATGATTCTATAAATAGTCAGCAGATCTCCTCTTTCTCTTCTTTGTTCCACAGTTGGTAATTCCAATTTGGACAATCTTTGTATGTTAAATTGGAGAGAGTTGGTGCCAACTTTGTCATTGCTCTTTGTATTCATTCTAATTTCTTTATATTTTTTTTAGTACTGGGTGTCCATAGTGTTGCTGCATACTCCAGTTTTGGTCTTATTATTGTAACTAATATTGTTTAATCATTTCCTCATCCATGTAGTCAAATGCCACTTTCATTGATCAATAGGTTGAAGGTTTCTCTAACTATTTTATTGATATGTTTGTCTGGTGTCATGTCTTTGCTGATTATTACTCCAAGGTCTCTTTCCAAGTTCATTTTTTTAACTTCTTCTTCACCAATTTTATAATTTCTTGATATTCTATTTTTACTTTTTCCAAACTCCATTATAATACACTTCTTGATATTGAATTTCACTTCCCACTTTTGAGTCCATTTCCAGATTTTGTCCGGGTCTAACTGTAAGATTCACAATCCTCTTCTGTTCTTACTTTCTTTAGTATTTTTGCATCATCTGGGAAGAAACTCATATAACACTCTACTCCTTCATCCATGTAGTGTTCCTTAATTTGTTGTTGTTATTGTTGTTGTTGTTGTTGTCGTTCCATAGACTGTCTGAGCAGTCCTGTCTCCCCAAGGAATGCCACAGCTGGAACGGGGTTTTCCCACAAATCTTTTATAGGGTGTATGTTGTGTTGTTTGTGTGCATGATTGTGTATAATGCAGTCATCCACTATGTGTTGTATAGTATGGGGTGAAGTGTTATATCCTGGGCAGTTGTCCACAATGTGGTCATCCAGTCTCTTCTGGTAGCTTAGAAGGGCTGGGTGGTGGCCACACCGCAGTCTGGTCAGGTGGACTCTGTCCTTTTGTGGGAGAGAGGATTCAGAGGGATGGATATCAGGGCTGTCTGGCATGCAGCAATGTGTTGTCTTTTAGTGTGTTAATGGAGCAGTGAGTGATATGATGAATATGTTTCCTTAATATGTTCTCATGACTTCTTAAAGCTGTCCTATCCCTAATAAAGAAATTTCTGTCGATGTAGTCTATCCCTTTTAGCAACCTGAATAAAGTAATCATATGGTCTTCAAACATACTTGATGTGATGATTCCTGCAAGGACTGTGCCCACATCTATAAAAGTTCATTAGGATGGAATTCTCTGCATCCTATGTATCTATTTAACCCTTCTGCTATACAGCAGCTGATAGCAGCCAGAATAAAGGTACAATTCCTAAGAAGTAGTGAACGACAAGGCTATGATTATAGGCATCCTTATGGCAGCTATAAAACTGTTAACATTAATGTTTTTTTGGCAGCAACATTTGCTACTTTTACATATTTTGTCATAAATAATAAGCAATACTACTGCTCTTGCTTTCAATGGATGCAAAAGAAAGATCTGTTGAGCAAAGAAGGGAGAGGACAAGACATAGTTGTGAATAGAGAGTGGTTGTGAATGAATGAGGGATTGACATTACCCAAAGAGATTTCTTTTTTGTCTGCTCTGAAAAATTTTGAGTGGACAAATGGATGTGGGGGGGGTCACCATGTGCTAAAGCAGCAGTGGTAAATTAACTATGTTGTGCCCTGCTGTGGAGGTGCTGTGATATGTTGCATTGCCTCTGATTGGAGTAGTGGGGGTGGGGAAAAGAGCAAAGATAAAAGGGACAACAAATGGGTTTTTGGATGTTTGTCAGATGAGTGAAGGACGGATATATATTTTGACTTAGTCAACCTACTTACATGAGGGTAGGGGTCTTTTGGTGTTTACCTAATTGTAACATACAGTAAAGGAGCAACTCTTGTTAGGTCCTGTCTCCTATTCTCCAATTTTTATCATACCTAACCTCAAATTCATGTACAATTCCAACTTGATCTATATCCTTCATTTCCATGATCATATTTAGATTTGAACACATGTATTGTTTGAGCTTGAGCTATATCACCTTTTAAACTATTCCACATATTTATACATCTATATGGAAAATGTATATTTCTTCAGATTCTTTAGACATGTATTCCCATGACTTCTTAAAGCCCTCCTATCTATGATATCTATAATCAGGAGAAATCTTCTGTCAATATAATCTAGCCTCTTTAGTGACCTGAATACTGTAACCATAAATCTTTCTCTTCAATCTTTCAAAGTTGATAGACCCAGTGCTTTTAGTCTTTCCTCATATGGTTGTCTGCCATGCTGGGGAACAGTTTGGTTACTGCCCTTTGTATTCTCTCGATCTTATTTATATCATTCAATCTGTATGGAGACCTTACTACTGATACATATTCCAGTCTTGGATCGATCAGGGTTTCAATGAAATGCCATTTTAATCTTCTGCAGTAGTCTATACATCTCTTCCACAATCCTACTGATATGTCTGTCAGGTGACAGATTGTGTTTTATTAACACTCCCAAATCTTTCTCATGTTTTGCTCTTGCAATGGGTTCACTTTACATTTTTCTTGGTATTAAACTTCATTTCTCATTCATGGCTCCATGCAAAAATAGTGCTTAGATCTCTTTGCAGTAGTCTACTGTCCTTGTTTTTCACACTTCTCATGATTTTGGCATCATCTGCAAATATGTTGGCATAACTTCTTGTTCCTTCCATCATGTCATTGACATAGACAAAAAACATTATTGGTGCAAGCACACAACCTTGTGGAACTGTGCTCATTACTGCTCTTGAACGTTCTTTGTGCCTAGAATGAACATATAATTAATTGCAATATTCTTCCTTTGATAAAATATATAAAAACAGTAAGTGTTTTTAGTGGAAATCGTTAATGGTTTTGTGGCTACCATGAGGATGCTTTCTATACCTTATTCATTTTGGAGAGAGGTAATCAATGTTAGGAAACCTATAGCTATATTTAGTGTTGAGATACTTTGATTGGCAGTGTATCATTAACAATATCTTGTCAACTTGTTGCATTGTCTACATGATTTTTCATTAATAAATATTGAAAGAACTTGGAGGAAGTATACTTCTCATGAAAGATCCCATTGCTTACCTAGATGTGATTTGATATGATAAGATAATGCCTCAATGTAATCCCACCTCCTGTGATTTAGTTCAAAATGACCTTTGCCCACAGATGTCCAGAGGTGGGGGCAAGAGGGGTCATTTGCTTCCTCTGGAAATTTTTTTTTGTATCACTAGATACCCTGTATGTATTGACTGCATATTATCATACAGTAATAATTCTATGGCAGCATGCAGTCAGTGATTTAGGGACTGTTTTGTGGTGCCCTTATTAACTGGAACCTCTAATTTGTCTATTATAGAGTAAAATCTCTACTAATAGAGAAATTATGCTACTTTTGTTCTATGACTGTCCTTCTTTATACTGTTCACTTGGGTCATTAAATGTATGTGATGTGGTATAGATGAGAATAAAAGGGAAAAGATTGGCAACATGCTTGTGAAAAGGAAAATTCTGTTAGTGTTAAGTGAAATGAAGTTGAAAAGGAGGGGTGATTTTGAGTTTGGGAGTGTAGTGGGGAGTGTTAGGAGTGATGAAGGGGCAAGGGAGGGAAGGAGTAACTGGTGGTTAGTGTTGAGATAGGAAAGTGTATGGTGGAGTGGAGGAAAGTGTCTTCAAGGCTGATGTGAGTGAAGGTGAAACTGGGATGGGAGATGTAATTCATTGTGGTCTTGGATCATCCAGAAGTCACTGGAGGAGTATCCAATTCTTGCAGCATAAAGAGTTTTTTTTTTTTTTCAAAGCTATGGGGTAAATCCTCTTTGCAGTTAACAGTAATAAAATTTTGAGTGGATATATCCACTTTCTGCAATAAAAGGGTTAATGGACTATGCAGTGGTATCAAAAGGAAGTATAGGGAAAGTTCTGGATGTTCCCCTTTTCACGGGAGAGAGTAAGGGGAGTGTCAGATCCTTTTTTGGTGGAAGGGAAATTGAGTGGAGGAAAAGGTTGGGAGGTAGAGAGGTACTGAGAGTTAACAAATTGGATGAAGAGGAAAAGGAATACCTGGAGAGACTGGGAGATGTATAGGTGATGAGGGAGAGTGGGGGGGGGAGATATGGGTAGAAGAGGAATGGATATGTTTTAAGGAGGAATTGACCAAGTGTGCAAAGATGGTACATGGGATGAAGAGGATGGGAAGGAGTAGAAAGAAGGGTAGTGAATGGAAGGATGAAGATATGAAGGTGGGAGTAGGAGAAAAAAAGAAATCATATGTGGATTGGTTGCAAGGTAGGACTAGGGAAGCATATGAGAAGTACAAGAAGAGAGGAGAAGCAAAACATAAAGTGAAGGAGGCAAATGGGAGAGGAGATATAAAATGGGGTAAGAGTATGAGGCAAATTTTTGAAAAGAACAAAATATGTTTTGGAAGGAAGTAAAGAAAATAAGAGGGGAGGTTGAGTCAGGTAGAGAGGAAAGAGGTAAAAGGTGTAGATGGATAGATGCTAATGAAGAAGGCAGTAAGGAAAAGATGGGTAGATTATTTTAGAGAATTGTTGAATGTGGAGGAAGATAGGAATTGATCGATTTTGGCAGTGGGAAGAGCTATGAAGATGACTTTGCTCAGACATGAAAATGACAGGAATATAGAAGATAAGATACATAGAGCATTGAAAATTATGAGAACTGGTAAGGTACCTGGGTTGGATGAATGTCATGTGGAGTGTCTGACAAAGGGAGGAAGTTATAGTGGATTGGCCAGTGAGGTCGTTAAATGTGTGGCAAAGGGAGGGGAATGTGCTGGAGGACTGGAGGAGTGCTTGTATAGTTCCATTTTAGAAAGGAGAAGGGGGAAATGTGAATGTAATGGTTTTAGAGGAATCGGTGTATTAAGCATAGTTGGAAAAGCATGTGGGTGGATGTTAAAATTAAGAGGATTTGGAGAGGAAGTGAGGGTTTAGGAAAGGTAGAGTGTGCATGGCTTTAAGGAGAGAGGTTAGAGGGATGGATAGTTTTGAATATTTCGGTTTGCAGGGAAAGGAGGAGTGGGTGGAGGTAAATTTTAGAGTGAGGAATGGAGTAAATATCTTTGGAGAAGGAAAATTGTCATTAGAAATAGGTATCTTGGGGTGGATGCAAAGAGAGAACTATATGAAGGATTGATTGTGCCTATGACACTGTATGGGGCAACTTGGAATTTAAAGAGGCTGGAAGGAGAGATTTAAATGTGTTTGAGATGAAGTATTTGAGAAATATGGTGGGTGTTATGAAGATGGATGGAGTGAAAAATGAGGAGGTGAGGAGGAGAGTGGGGATGGAAAGGGAGCTGTCATGTAAGGATGATAAAAGAATACTGGGATAGAGTAGGTACATGGAAAGAATGAGTGAAAAGGGGCTGGCAAAGAGATTGTGGAAGGTAGAAGTGGATGGAGTGAACTTGCGGGAAGACTGAGAATGAGATGGATGGATGGGGTGAAGGGGTACTTGAGTAAAGGGGAATGCCTGTGAAAGGCAGAGGAAGGTGGAGTGAACTTGAAGGGAAGACTGAAAATGAAATGGGGCCATGAATAAAAGGAGAATGTCTATTAAACTAGAAAGGGAGAAAGCAAGATGTAGGTGTGAATGGAGAATGGTTTTAAATGGACTATGAATTGATGTAGCCTGAAGGGATTCCTCCTCATCTCTATTTTTGTTCAAGGGGGTAAGGAGGGAGGGTCACCATGTAGATAAAGCTGGTGGCTCTGCTGTGGATGTGCTTTGTCTTGCTGCATTACTCCTGACCCAGGCAGTGGACAATGGTACACTGTCTCCATCTGCAAGGAGCTATGATGAAAGGGAAACAAATGTGTAATGGATGGGAGTGAGATGGGTAGGGGTGGGTCCATGCCTAGGCTCGATACCTCCCTTATAAGGGGAGAGAAGCCTCTAGGTATATAGATGAGTATAGAGTTAATATTTACATTATAGGTACAGTAGATTAAATATGTGGTTGACACAGAGCTAAAGTATTCTTCACTAGATACCTAGTCAATAGGTTCTTTAACCCTTGTAAAACTAGTTGATCCATTGGAGCCTCATCTGTTTTACTTTTATTCCTCATTTGCAATACTGATGACATGATAAATCATAGTAGAGATGCACTGTGGTGCATTCATTGTCTGATATGAACTTAATGTATGGGCAAGAACTATACTAAACAGTAGATGAGAAATGGACACCAAGTGTAAACTGGCATAATCTATAGTAACATTTCTTGAACGTTGTTCATTTAACAGTGCAACAGATTGGTAAACTTGAATAATTTTGCAGATTTGTGGCATTCATGAGGATGCTTATAAACAAGAAGTGAGTCATAAGCTTCTTAGTTGTTAGGGAATGCAGCATAATTTTAGAACAGCCATCTCTCAGGAATTATGAGATGGGGTCTCCTAAAGAGCAACACTGTCACTAGTACTAACCTATTCACACACAACTCCCAAACCCAAACCTGGTGCTTAACATCAAAACACATACAAAGATGACCTAACAATGATAGCTCAACAATGCAACTGCTAAACAGCATCCTAGAACACTCAATCAAAATCATAGCTGAAATAAAATGGAATATGTACATTATCTCAGAAGTCCACATGACATTGCTTTCTTCTGACAAGCATGAATATAAGTAATACCCAATAGTCAGATTGGTCAGCTTCTAACACTGGCCAAAAACTCTGAAATACTGGACATGCAGGACCTTCACCCAACGTAAAAAACCTCATGGTGAAGGCAAATAAGAAACTGAACATATTTATAGTAGGTACAGGTACAGGATTTGGATAGCATTAAGAAATTCCAGTATCTGTATACAAACAACTAATAAGAATTACACTTAACTATGCACCCACAACGTGGTTCACAACAATTAAGAAAACAAAGGTAGTCTACAAATAGCACAAAATACTTAAAAATAGTAACTGCACCAAAACAGCATTGATAAAACACCCACATTCAGAAACCAAGCTTCTTTCCTTAAAGTAGCACATGTGAAGGATAGGCACATAACTGCAAAAGTCCTCCACCCACCCCTCATGTTATAAACAAAGCCCACCATAATTAAACAAGCCCTTCAAGAAATATCTCCAAACTTCAACAATAACTCCCAGATATAAGTTCCACAAAGAAAGCCCTTCTACATCTGACAAGAACTGCACTGGCTCACCTGTATTCAGGACACCATCTGGCATTACGACTGTACTAGCATAAAATAGGCATGTCCATGGATTCAAACTACCACAGGTATAACCACTGCACAGAAGAAACAGAACACTTCATACTACGATGCCTCTTACTCCTCAGACAATAACACAATAACTCTTGCCTAGGTGACTTGGTCCTGCCTGGGGAATGTTGCCAGTTTCCTAGAGGCTGCAGGTCTTCTGTAAGAGAGACCAGGGCCAAAGAATTGATTGATTGATACTTCAGTTGTATTTACCCAGTTGTATTTTGCAGGAAGGGGAGCTATGCTCATGGTGTCCCACCTTTGTATCTTGCAGTGTCTAGTTTGCTCTTAAACTCATGAATGGTTTTTGCGCACACTATTTCATTGTCCAGTTTGTTTCAAGTGTCCACCACTCTATGTGGAAAACTGTTTTTCTTCAGATCTCTTCTGTAGCGATGTTTTTTATTTTCTTTCTATGTCCTCTTGTGTTTCTCCTGTCCCAGTTTAACAAGTCCTCTCTATCAAGTATCTCTGTGCTTTTCATGATTCTGTAGATGGTCAGTAGGTCACCTCTCTCTCTTCTTTGCTCCAGAGTCAGTAAATCCAGTTTAGCCAATCTCTCCTCATATGACAAGTTTGCAAGTGCAGGTGCCATTTTTGTTACTGCTCTCTGGATTCTTTATATTTTCTTTATACTCTTTTTGGTACTGGGTGACCACAATGTCGCTGCATATTCTAGTCTAGGCCTTATCAGTGTGACCAATATTTTTTTAATAATTTCTTCGTCCAAATATGTAAATGCCACTTTTATTGATCTTAGCATGTTGTAGGATTCTCTGACAATTTTGTTTATCTGTTTGTCATAGGACAAGTAATTTGAGATTATTACACCCAAATCTTTTTTCAGATCTCTCCTTCTTTACCTCCTTGGTTCCAATTCTATATTGTCCTGATATTCTGTTTTTGCTTGTTCCAAACTCCATTATGCTACACTTCTTGATATGAAGTTCACTTCCCATTTCTGACTCCATTTCTATACCTTATTCAGGTCTTCCTGCAGTGATTCGCAATCCTTTTCAGTGTTTACTTTCCTAACAGTTTGGCGTCGTCTACAAAGAAGCTTATGTAACATTTCACATCATCATCCATGTCATTCACATAAATAGTTAAACATTATTGGAGCCAATACAGATCCTTGCGGTACTCCACTGATCACCTCTTTCCAGTCTGAATATTTTTCTCTGAGCACTACTCTCATCTTTCTACCAATCAGGAAGTCCTCCATCCATTTTAGTAGGTTCCCTTGTATCCCTCCTATATGTTCCATTTTTTTTAAATAATTTTGTGTGTATTTATATATATATATATATATATATATATATATATATATATATATATATATATATATAAAGTATATGTAAATATATATATATATATGTATATATATATATATATATATATATGTATATATATATTTATATATATATATATATATATGTATATATATTTACATATATATATATATATATATGTATATATATTTATATATACATCATATTTTACAGCATATATCATGGTCTGGTAGGTATTGTACACTTTAAAAGTGACAGAACAAGCAAAGATTTCCTTTATGGATGCATTCTCATGCCTTGAGGCCATGATACAGGTCTTCTCTTCATTTGAAAGTGAAAAACCAAGTATATTAACATTTTGAAAAAAAAAGAGCCTCAGTAAAACTATGCAATAGTAGGCACCTGAAGTCAGAGCAACACAAACACACCCTCTCTCAAATATGTCAAGTGCAACACTATATGGCTTACTTGCAGCAACAGGAATGGAAAAATGTCTGAATTGTAATGTGGTGCCTCTTTTTTTAACCTTTTTTTATTATTTTATGAGAATCTCTATTACGATTGACACAGAAAAAAATTAGTTCTTGTTTTTAATGAACAGATATGCCTTTCCAATAATACTGATATGACAAAAATTCAATATATGGTTTACTTCCTTCCATATACTTTAAACATAATGGGTAGTGTAATGATCAAGAGTGAATGATCTCTTTGGAGTGGAGCATGAGCAATTTACTTCAGCTAATCCTTTGGCCATTCCTTTCACTGCAACTAGGAGATATGTAAATGTTTTCAACTCACTACAATAAAGTGGTAAGTCACTTCACAATTGAAAAACACAGGTGTATAAGATACAATTATCATTCAACACATAAGCGTCAGTCTACATCACCAGACAATCAGAGGGCAGCTTGTGGCCACACTGTGTCTCACCGTTTGTTTACTATTTGTTTCTCTAATCTAAACTACTCCCCATGTAATTGCATGTGTGTGGTGAGTACCAAGTTTGTCTTTCTGCATGGGGACAGTTTTCACTAGCTGTCAGAATGAAAATCTACATCTTAATCCACTGTTATGTTAGGTATGTGTATTTTATACTTTTTAAACCTTTTGTGGAGGGGACATTAAGTTTGAAAAGAAAAGGGGTATAATGTTCAAGGGTTGGTAGTAAGGAAAGATATGGCTCTGACCTGTAGGGACAAAAATCTGCATCTTAATGACTCCTCACGCTGGTGTCTCAGTGCTTGTGAGCTTTGTCCATCTCCAGTTCTAATTAGTGACTGACTTCTTGATATACTTTAGTCCTTTGTCTAGTTATAATGATTTTGAATAAGTTTGAGCATTTGGGAGAGGTGGGGAACCTGATGTGCAATGTTTCTGAACATGGTGCATCTGGAATTCTTGTAAAAAAAAAAAAAAAAATTGAAAGTCATGGTATGATGATTCAGACATGTTTTAGCTGTGAGATGGTAGTTGGGATAGGTGTTGGGCATTGAAGAGGAGGGGATGGGGGAAGAAAGGTTAAACGAATTCTGTGAGTAATGAAGGGGGGAAGGAGAGGAATTACATATATGCAAGAGGTGTCCCTATATGTATGTGTATGTTGTAATTATTAGTGGACATCTTGGACATCAGTTAGAACAAATAATGAGGATAAAAAAAGAAAAAATGTGGGCACTACAGTAAGATACTAATAGCTGGAAAAATGTTACCACACAGATGGAGAAACACTAAATATCTTTGTTCACTTTTTCTGTGCAAATAACTTGGGTAAGTCCCAAGATTTTTTGTAATGGCTTTATGTATATATTACCTTTCTTTTCTGAGACCAAATTGGTCTTTTGCCAAGACTTGTATCCTCTTCAAGTATTTTGTCCACCTGTCTTTCACAATTCTTTCATATTTTTGACTAATGCACCAGCAAGGATACTGGTTTGTAATTTAGAGGATCCTCTTTACTTTTTTCTGTTTAGATTGGGACCATTGGGACTGCTTTTTTATTTTTCTAGTTGGAGGTACTCTTCTTTTTCTAGAGAACATAATGAGTTAATGTATTTTCTGCCAATTGTTTTCTGCATTCATTGACTGTATTTGGAAATCCCATCTGGTTCCAAGGCCTTTCATGCATCTATACTTTTTTAGTAATTTATAAATATTTTTGTACTTTCACTTTTATGTTATTTAATACAACTTCTCTAGTTATTTGTTTCTCCTAGCAGTCCTTTTCCTTGCTGAGTACCAATTTGAAATTTTAGCTCATTATTTTAGCCTGCTTTTTAGCTTTAAAAAATATCCCATTTAGTTTTATCTTGGAATTCCTTCTCTGTGTTTCAGTTTGTCATTTACAATTCAATCAAACATCCTTTTGGAAGTTTTTCTTCTCTTCCAGTTCATAGGGCTCTCTTAATTTTTTCATTTGTCTTTATGATTCTTCTCATTCTTCACCTTTCCTATGTTTTTTTATTAATTATGTTTATGTTTTGGTGAATGATTTGAATTGATTGACTTTACTTATTTATGTTATTGTTTATTTATTTATTTATTATCATGCTATTTCACCACCACATCCAAGTTGTAAATTTCAGGAAGAGTTTTCATTTCAATTGTATTTTACTTTTCTCACTGAACTCTTTCCAGTCAATTTATTTATTTGTTTATTCATTTATATACTATTATTTATTTATTTTATTTTTTAGTTGTGTATGATTTGTTATTACTTGACTTGAGAGTAGGGTGGGCTGGGATGGGTGCTTGCCTTGGCTGGCTATCTCCCACATAAGGGGGAAGAAATCTATTGGTAAATAAAATAGATATAGTTTGTATGACATTATCTATTACCACATTGTTGTTGCCCAGACGGAATTGCAAACTGGATATTGAAGGAATGTATGGAGGAATTAACTGACAAAATATATAGTATAATTAAATCCTCACTTAAAGAAGGAAAAGTACCATTGGACTGGAAAAAGGCAAACATTGTACCAATTTATAAGGGAGATGATAAAGAAGATCCATCTAACTACAGACCGGTCTCACTAACAAGCACAATAACAAAAATTTGTGGAAGAGTTGTCAAAAAAAGATGGGCTAAATACCTGGAAGAAAAATCTATACTGAACCCAAATCAATTTGGATTCACACAAGGGAGATCATGTACAACAAATCTGATCTGCTTTTACTCAAAATTAGTAGACATAATACAAGAAAGAGATGGATGGGCGGACTGTGCTTTTCTGGACCTGCAAAAGGCATTTGATAAGGTACCTCATAAGAAACTAATAAATAAGATAGAGTCAGAGGGTGGCATTAGAGGAAAATTATTGGAAGGGATGAAAGACTTCCTGATTGGGAGGAAAATGAGAGTTGTAATTAGAGAAAAATTCTCCAACTGGGAAGAAGTAAAAAGCGGTGTCCTGCAAGGATCGGTACTGGCCCCGATCATGTTCGCTGTATACATTAATGACATGAATGAAGGCATAGAGTGCTATATAATTTTTTTTGGAGATGATGCAAAATTACTTAAAAAGGTAAAAACAGAAGAGGACTGCAACTCATTGCAACAAGATCTGGACACAATATGGAATTGGACTCAAAAGTGGGAAGTGAAATTTAATATAAAGAAATGCAGTATATTGGAATTTGGAAAGAGTAAAAACAGAATATCAAAAGATTACAGAATTGGAGAAGAAATGATAAAAGCAAACTCTGAAAAAGATCTTGGAGTGATGATTGGAAAAGACATGAAACCTGATAAGCATATAAATAAGATATTTGGAGAAACCTACAATTTATTGAGGTCAATCAAAGTGGCATTTACTTATATGGATGAAGAAATGATAAAGAAAATACTAACTACACTAATAAGACCAAAACTTGAGTATGCAGCATCACTTTGGACACCCAGTACCAAAAAGAATATTAAGAAACTAGAAAGATTACAAAGAGCGACAACCAAACTAGCATCAACTCTTGCCGTACTAATATACGAGCAAAGACTATCCAAACTGAACCTACCAACTCTGGAACAAAGAAGAGAAAGAGGAGATTTGCTGACTACAGAATAATGTGTGGTAATTGTTGTTACGGGAATTGCATTGTTTACCTTGAGCTACGGCAATTTCCCGAAAGGAATGGAAGTTTTAGACAGGAACGACCTGTTAGTGTGGGACAACGGTAAAATGAGAGGGCATGGAAAAAAACTGAAAAAAAGATAGTTATAGAAAAAACTTGAAAAGGAACAGTTTCCCACACCAAGCGATTAATACATGGAACAAATTAGACAACAAAACAGTATGTGCAAACACTATACAAGATTTTAAGATAAAACTTGATGTGGAGAGATATAAAGACGGGTCACCACGAGCATAGCTCCCCTCCTGTTTATTACAACTAGGTAAATACAACTAGGTAAATACTGTCTTGTCTGTTGGAGTGAATAAACCCACTTCCCTCAGGAATACCAGGGCTACCACTGGGTATTACCTAGTTGTATTACATGGGAAGGGGGCTATGCTCGTAGTGACCCGTCTTTGTATCTTTCAGTATCAAGTTTTTTCTTAAAATCTTGAATAGTATTTGCACACACTGTTTCTTTATCTAAGTTATTCCATATATCCATCACTCTGTGTGGGAAGCTATTCTTTTTCCGATCTCTTCTATTGTTATCCTTTTTTAGTTTCTTTTCATGACCTCTTGTTTTTCCATTGTCATTTTTTAGTAAATAATTCCTGTCAAGGATTTCCATTCCTTTCATGATTCTAAATATAGTCAGTAGATCACCTCTTTCTCTTCTCTGCTCTAGTGTTGGTAGTTCCAGTTTCGATAATCTTTGTTCGTATGTTAAATTGGAAAGAGCTGGTGCCAACTTTGTTGTTGCTCTCTGTATTCTTTCTAGTTTCCTTATATTCTTTTTAGTACTGGGTGTCCATAGTGTCACTGCATCCAGCTTTGGTCTAGTCAATATAACTAATATTTTTTCAATCATTTCTTCATCCAAGTAGTCAAATGCCACTTTCATTGACCTTAATAGGTTGTAGGTTTCACTGACTATTTTGTTTATACTGTATGTTTATCCGGTGTCATGTCTTTGCTGATTAATACTCCAAGGTCCCTTTCCGAGTGCACTTTTTTTTATTTCTTCTTTGCCAATTTTGTAATTTTTTGAAATTCTGTTTTTCCTTTTCCCAAACTCCATTATGCTACACTTCTTGATATTGAAGTTCACTTCCCACTTTTGAGTCCATTTCCAGATTTTGTCCAGGTCTGATTGTAATGAATCATAGACCTCCTCTGTTCTTATTTTTTTTTTTTAATATTTTTGTGTCATCTGCAAAGAAATTCGTATAACATTCAACTCCTTCATCCATGTCGTTTATATATATGGCAAACATGATTGGAGCCAGCACTGACCCTTGTGGAACACCACTTATCATTTCTTCCTATTTCGAGTATTTGTACTCTTATTTTTCTCCCAGTTAGGAAATCTTCCATCCATTCTAATAATTTACCTCCAATGCCACCTGTTGATTCTAATTTTCTTATTAATTTCTTGTGTGGTACTTTGTCAAATGCCTTTTGTAAGTCTAGATAGGCACAGTCTGCCCATCCATCCCTCTCATCTATTATATCTATTAGTCTTGAGTAGAAGCAGATTAAGTTTGTTGAACATGATCTTCCTTGTCTAAATCCAAATTGGCTTGTGTTTAGTATAGATTTTTCTTCCAGGTGTTAAACCCATCTACTGTTGATCACTTTTTCATATATTTTAGCTACTGTGCTTGTTAGGGAGACCGGTCTGTAGTTAGTTGGATTTTCCTTTTTTCCTACTTTATATATATTGGTACCATGTTTGCATTTTTCCAGTCTTGTGGTACCTTACCTTCTTTGAGCAAACATTTGATTATAATGTGTATTTTATCTGTTAAAACCTCTACACATTCCTTCAATATCCAATTTGCAATTCCATCCAGACCATGCAATTTTCTGACATCAAGGTGTTTTATTTGGTTGCTGATTTCCTTCTTTGTTACAGTTATTTCCTTCATTGGTAGGGGGATTTCTGTCTCTCTATTCCCTCACAGTTAGGTGTGTTCTCAATTGTGAAAACTGATTTGAAGTAGTTGCTCATAACTTCTGCTATTTCTTGTTCTTCTGTGTATTCATGACTTCATTGGCACAACTTTTCTATTTCTTGTTTGTTTTTTAGTTTACTGTTCACATATCTATAAAATAGTTTTGGTTGTTCCTTGCATTTTTCTATTATTTCCTTTTCATAATTTCTCTTTTCTTCTCTGCATATTTTTACATAATCGTTTCTTAGTTTGATGTATGTTTGCCATTTGCTCTTTTTTTTTGTCTTTTTTCCATTTTTTCCAGGCTTTGTCTCTTTTATCCTTGGCTTCACTACATTTTCCACATGTATGTTGTTTATGCTGTATTTACCTAAATGTATGTACCTAATTGTAGTATACAGGAAAGGAGGAATGCTTATTGGGTCCCATCTCCTATTCTCCAATTATTCTTACCTAGCCTTAAATTCATGTATAGGTCCAACTTAATCAATATTTTTGATTTGCAATTATCATATTTAGATTTAAATTTATTCATTGTTCCAGCTTGGGCTATATCCTTCAAAGCTATTCCAATTAATTATGGATCTATATTGAAAACTATATTTCTTCACATCCTTTAGACATGTAGTCTTCTTAATTTGTTCCCATGACCTCTTAAAACCCTCCTATCCTTAGTCAACTATTCTATTTTGACAACATAGTCTGTCCCCTTCAGTGGCCTGAATACTGTAATCATATAATCTCTTCTATTTGATTTTTCAAAGTTGGCAGATCCAGTACTTTTAATCTTTCCTCATATGGTTTATCTGTCAGGCTGGGGACCAGTTTGGTTGCTGCTCTTTGTATTGTCTTGATATTGTATATATCCTTCACTTTG
Organism: Oratosquilla oratoria; assembly: GCF_046742065.1. NCBI lineage: Eukaryota > Metazoa > Arthropoda > Malacostraca > Stomatopoda > Squillidae > Oratosquilla > Oratosquilla oratoria. The sequence continues at coordinate 23,194,926 of NC_134789.1, forward strand.
TGTGGTAACATACCACTGATGCATATTCCAGACATGTATGTTTCTAAGTGTACATTATGTGCATTTCTAAGTGTTGTTAGTGAGGGGCATTCTTCTAAGAGGTGGTATGTGTACTTAGGTGTAGCAGATTTAGCAGGTGTCATAATTGCTTTTCCCAGTAGAACACTGAAATTGTAGAAATTCAATAACATCTTTTGAGGTGAAGTCCATTTTTGCCGGTGTACCTTCACCTCTGTCTTTTGTTTCTTATACCATCATTATGTAACCTTTTTACCTGTAAGGTAGTTTGCATTTTTTTTTAATAAGAATTAGGAAAGTTTTTGAGGAGCTCCAGTCAGGAACTATTTCTTTAATTAAAGAACTGATTTTTATTATCTATTGAAATTATAGATTAGTAAATGTTTTTATTATCTGTAAACATGTTTAAATATTGTTATTCTTTCAGATTCTCTGTATAAGTTGATGAGACACTGACTCAGAAACTATTTATACTATGACTATTTGTTTATTTTATTTTTATTTATATATTTATCTTTTTTTTATTATATACTATTTATTTTCATTTATTCACTTTAACAGGAAAGAATGAATATGGAAGGCAGTACAAGTATTGTTGTCAGCAGAAGCCTTGGTGGTAATAGTAGTGCTGCTAATGGCAACAGTAACAGCAACAATGCTACCAATACAAGTGGAAGCAGTCAGAACCTTAAATCACTGGGTTTTATCATTAATGATGGAACAGGTAGGCTTTAAGACTTTGTTCATAATATTATAATGCAACTAAAGGTAATCATTGACTTATGACCAGGTTATGTTCTGACTAACCAATCTTAAATTGATATGGTTGTATGTCACTCTTAGTTTTATACATATGAGTTTTATATATACATGTTTGGATTATCAATAATACTTCAGACTTCAAAGGTATTTGCATCAATTCTTTGATGTAATGTGTGCCCAAGAGGACCATGTAAGAACATAAGAATGAAGGAGAGTGCAAGAAACCAATAGGCTTTCACTAGGTAGTTCTATGTCCCTTACCACCTCTTATCCCTATCCCTAAAATATTTTCTCTTAAAACAACCAATTGTTTCAGCACTCACTACATTGTTACTAAGTCTATTCCATTTGTTAACCACTCTCTTGGTAAACTAGTTTTCCATTCTTTCCATCTTAAACCTAGATTTGTCCAATTTAGATATACTACTATGAGTTTTGCCCTGCTGTCTAGATATGATTACTATCCAGCATCACCTTTGTTAAAGCCCTTGACCCATTTGAATACCTTTATTAGATCAACCTGCACTCATTGTCTTTCCAGAGAGTGTAAGTTAAGCCTGTCTTTGTATAGTAAGATTCTAAGATCTTGTATCATTTTGGTCATTCTCCTGTGTGCTGGTTCTAATTAATTAATATCCATTCTATAGAATGGAGACCAAAACTGTACCACATAGTCAAGGATGGTTTTATCACCAGATAGAGTTTAATGATTACCTCTATACTTTTGTTTGTAACTGTCCTAGCAATAAATCCTAATGCCTTGTTAGTCCTATTCCAGGCATTAATGCACTGTTTCCTTGCTTTAAGGTCTGGGCTCACAAACACTCATAAGTCCTTTATAACATTATAACTTTATAAGTCCTTTATAACATTCTGTTATCTTTGATATGGTGTTACCTAAGCCATACCTGTTAGCTGGGTTGTTTAATCCCATGTTTAACACACTGCATTTTGAGATATTGAAGTACATTTTCATTTCTCCAACCATGCAAACATTATATTAAGATCCTGTAGTATCCCAGCATCTTCCCCTGACCTAATATAGCATCCTATAATAATGTCATCTACAAACTTACTAATATTGCTATTAATCTAATTGTTCAAGTTGTTTATGTACATAATGAACAATAAGGGACCCAAAACTGAACCCTGAGGAACTTCAGTAATAGCACTAACCCATTTGGATTTTACACCATTAATAGTGCCCCACTATTTTCTGTCACCAATCCATGCTCTAATTCATTCAAACACTTTTACTCCTATGTCTATGGTGGGGTACCTTGTCGAACACACTCTGATGTTCGTCTTGCAGGACTACTGCTTGCAGGTACTCGTTATATTATTGGTTTCTAGACATTGGACTAGAGGAGATATTGATCTGTCCTCAGTCCTTCCCTTAGTAACATAACACTGCTTGCCCTTGGCCAAAGAAAAATCATCAAAGTTTGTCACTACATAGGAGATACTGTGAATGCTTGCATAGCTATGACGTGCCTTTACTTTCTTCAAAAGGTTAATAACATTTTCATGCTGGTAACATCATAGATTTGCTATTGCTGAGTGCAGAGAATTCTTATCAAGTAAAAGATGGCCTTCCAGGAACTTAAAGACTGGTAGTCAGTGCTCTCTATTTGTTTCATTTAATATGCATTTCCTTGATAAATATATTTTTTTACAGGTGTGGCAATGAAACGTGTCAAATTAGAGAAACCAGATGATGAACAGGTGCAAACAAGTGTCTTTCTTTGTGGTCCAGATGGAACATTAGGTGAGTAATGAAATAGATCTTCCTCAAACCCCCCTCTGACCTTGCCACATGTGCAATGTTGTCCAGAAACAACAACTGGCTCACCTCCCACTTTTCTCCATTTTGTTTAACCATCACCAGTACCCTTGCCTATTACCTTCATTTTCACTTCCTGCACCACCCCATCCATGTACAGGTACATTGAACAGCCATGTTGACATGACACATCCCTGATGCAGCTCTACCTTTACCTCAAACCACTCGCTCTCTTCATTTCCAATTCTAACACAGGTTCTACTCCTCTTATAAAAACTCTTGACTGCTCTTAACAGCTTTCCCCCAATCCTATATATCTGCAAAACCTCCAACAGTGCCTTGCTGTCTGCCCTGTCATAAACCTTTTCCAAATCCATAAGGGCCCAAAAAACATCCTTACATTTTTCTAAAGCTTTTTCACATATCTGCCTTACCACTAAATTCTGATCCACACAACCCCTACCTTTCCTAAATCCACACTGTTCCTTACCAATTATTCCCACTGTTCCTCTCCTAATCCTCTCATTTAAAAACCTCCCATAAATTCTCTCAACTACACTCAGGAAACTGATCCCTCTGAAACTACTACACTCACGTTTGTCCCCTTTTTTATTGTAGAGCTGATCTATACAGGCACTCCTCCGGTCCTTTTGCACTTTACACCCCTCCCCCTAGACACACATTAAACAAGCTCACTAGTTGGTTCACTGTTATTGTACTTCCCTTCTTCAGACACTCCATATGACGCCCATCTAACCTAGGTGCCTTACGTGCTCTCATCATTTTCAAAACTATTTACACCTCATTTTTTCTTATCTCTCCTTTATTTTCATCTCCCATCACTGTCATTTTCTTAGCACCCTCCACTGCTGCTACCAGTTCATCCCTATCCTCTTCCACATTTAACAGCTCTCTAAAATACTCTGCCCATCTTCTCCTTACTGCCTTCTCTAATGTTTACATCTGTCCATCTGTGCCTCTTTTCTTTTCTACTTGAGTTGCCGCCCCTTCCTCTCTTAACTTACTTCCAGAACATCTTTTTATTACTTTCCAAGTTTTCTGTCATGCCATCCCCCCAGTTTACATCTGTTCTCCAATTTACCTCCTTTATCTTATGTTTTGTTTCTCTTTTTTTTGTGCAGCTCACATGTTTCTGTATGTTTCTATAATATATGATATAGGTAATGCATACATAGCATTTTTCCCTCATTATCCTTGCAAAAAGTAACATACTGTAGTGTTCAGAGTAACATATTTTGTTCCAAAGATTTATGCAGTTTATGCATAGATATTGGATTAGATCTGTTCAAAAAACTACTTTTTCATATTTTCATATGTTACCATACTTTTAACCATGTTTTTTGACCTGAAAAAGCCAAAAATTAGATTTTTTTTTATCTAGGATATATGGAAGTATTGCTGCATAGAGGCTGAAGTTTTTTGCTATCTTAAATGAGAAAGAAAAGGAGAAGCAGTACAAGAAGAAGCTGAGAGAGGAGTGGGAGGGAGTGAAGGATAGAGTAGAACTAGGAGTGGAGCAATGGGGATGGTTCAAGGAGGGAGTCACAAGGTATGCAAAGATGGTGTGTGGAACAAGGAGGAGAGGAGGTAATAGAAGGAAAGGTAGTGAGTGGTGGGATGAGGAAGCAAAGAAGGTTGTAGAAGAGAAGAAGTGAGTTTTCACAGATTGGTTACAAAATAGGATGAGGGAGTCATATGAAAGGTACAAAGAAAAGAGAAGAGAAGTAAAGAATAAGATAAAGGAGGCAAAGAGGAGAGCATATGTGAAATGGGGTAAGAATATGACAGAAAAATTTGAAAGTAATAAAAAGATGTTTTGGAAAGAAATTAAGAGAGGAAGAGGAGGCAAATCAAGTAGAGAAGAAAAGGTGAGAGGTGCAGATGGAGAGAAGGCAGTAAGAGGAAGATGGGCAGAGTATTTTAGGGAGTTGCTAAATGTGAAGGAGGATGAGGAGGGAAAGGTAGTTGCAGTGGTAAGCACTAAGAAAATGAGAGTGATGAGTGAGGTAAATAGAGGGGAAATAAGGAAAGATGAAGTGAAAGCAGTTGTTAAGATGATGAGAGCAGGTAAGGGACCTGGGCTGGATGGATTTCATGCAAAATGTCTGAAAAAAAAGGAGGTACAGTGATGGTGGCCTGGCTGGTGAGGTTATTTAATGTTTGTTTAAAAGAGGGTAGAGTGCTGGAGGACAGGAAAAGTGCCTATATAGTTCCACATTACAAAGGAAAAGGGGACAAGTGTGAGTGTAGTAGTTTCAGAGGGATTAGCTTGTTAAGTGTAGTTGGGAAGGCTTATGGGATGGTCTTGATTGAGAGAATTAGGAGAGGAACTGAGGGAGTAATTGGTGAGGAATAATGTGGGTTTAGGATAGGTAGGGGTTGTGTAGATCAGATTTTTGTGGTAAGACAGATATGTGAGGAAGCTATAGGAAAAGGTAAGGATGTTTTTTGGGCTTTTATGGATCTGGAAAAGGCTTATGACAGGGTAGACAGGAAGGCACTGTTAGAGGTATTGCAGATATATGGGATAGGAGGAAAGCTTCTAGGAGCTGTCAAGAGTTTTTATGAGAGTAGTAGAGCATGTGTCAAGATTAGAAATGGAGTGATTGGTTTGAGGTAAAGGTGGGACTTTATAAGGGATGTGTTATGTCACCCTGGCTGTTCAATTTATACATGGATGGGGTGGTGTGAGAGGTAAATGTAAGGGTGGTGGGTCAGGGATTGGAGATGTTTAAAGAAAATGGAGAAAAGTGGGAGATAAGCCAGCTGTTGTTTGTGGACGACACTGGTTGTATATGGATGATGTTGTGATGCATGAGGTGGAATGGGTGGAGGATGGGGGTTGAGGGAGTATATATGAGAAATAATTTGATGCAGCCTGAAGGGATTTCTACCCATCTTCTCCTTTTCTGCATGAGGGGATGGAGAGGAGGGGTCGCTGATTTAATGAAGCAGCCTTGCTGCGGATGTGCTGTGTCTTGTGACACTGCTTCTGACCCAGGGCAGTGGGTGAGATGCAGGGATGACCTGTCATTCAGGTGCCAAAATAAGAGGGTGGAGGGGAGTGGAGTATGATGGGGATGGAATGGGTGGAAGTGGTTTTTATATCTGTTTTTTTTGGCTACCTCCCTTATAAGGAGGAAAAAAGTCTTTGGTATATGTATCTTACCAAAAGGTCCAATTTTGAGTAATTTCTAAGCTTATTTTTTGTATAATTTTCTATCTATCCAAGATAGAGTAAAAAAAATTGTATCAAATGAATGAGCAGGATCTACTCTACATATATCAACCATTAGAATTAATTAATTTTCCCATGACTTTTAATAGATATGAAATTGTTGAAAATCTTTACTTTTCTACTAACCTGGAGTCATGGTATTTGCATTGAGCAAAATAGAACTACAAAATAGTTATAAAATTAAATAATTTTTAATGCTCTTTTGAATGTGTACAATCTGATTTACATTGTAGAGAAAATGGCATGTTATTTATAATATGTACAGAAAAATAAAAAAAATCCATAAATTTGACATATACAAAGTGGAAAGTGTAATTTTGCAACAAGTCAAACCATCTACTGAAACTACAAAAATAATCATGATTATATGTATCAAAATGATGTTACACAGTCATTTGTCAAGTGTTTTTTCTTGAGGCTTTTGAAGCACTGTCTGTTGTATTTCACAACATGGAGATACTCCCTCTGCTTGGGATCTGTGGTGATGACATTTCCAAAATCACTCATCATCTTAACTCCATGCTCAGCGATGTCATTCACTATTCTGAGGTTTCTCACATGTTTCAAAGCTTTCTTGTAGTCCTCCTTCTCTGGCCATGATTTAACCCAATTCAGGAGCCAGTCAGGTCCATTGCTGAGGATGTCTAACAGAAGGTGGGGATTCTGGACTATTCACAGGAGCATCTACAGCAGATGTTGACATCATCCACATTGGTGTGTAGAGCAGCACCAGGAAGATGTTGAGTAGTTCCAGCTTTGCAACCGTTTCTTCATCATACTCAAGCTGGTCACAAAACATCAGCATCTTCATGGAATACAAGTTTATGGCCATTCATCTGACCTAGTGAATGGCCCCTGGTCAACTCCAGTGAATCCCACAGGGAGGTGTGCCTCCAAGAACAATCACTGCGAGTTCAGCCATTTCCTTGTACTGTAGTCAGCTCTTTGTGGCATTTCAGATGTGAGGATGTCATGAGATATTTCCTCACAACCCCTCGTCTTTTCCCTGAGCCATTTGCTTCTGATCATCAGGGTTTTAGGGGTGTCTGTTTTCAGTTTCCCCCACACATCCTTGAAGTGTCTGAACCAGGGATTCTTTAGACTCTTCACCTTGCCAAACAGCTTTTCCAAGACTGCTCCAACTAGCACCACCAGGATGTAGTGTCTGCATGCCAGGTAAAATGCCTTAGTGCTCAATTTTTCCTCAAGCAGTTCGGCAGCTCCCCAGTGTTGTAGTGTCAAAAACAAGGGCAGTTATGACTCCTGTAAGCACCTTTATCTCCAACAAGTCCATTGATGCTTGCTTATAGACTGCAGGTGGAGGTTCTGAGACATCAACTGTGTGTCCGCATAGCTCCTTGCTTAATGCCATTGTGAAGTATCTTGTGGATAATTTTATGGATTTGGATCGAGTTTCTGTGCAGGCCTTGCTTTTGTACTGTACAGTATTGCCCAGCATTATTAACAGGTTTCTGTAAATATTAAATACGAAATTGAATGATGAAATTATGTACAAGTTTTGGTCTAAATTTACTTGAATTAAAAACATTCATACCAAAATCATGTCTCCAGGTTTAGCAAAAACATCAGGATTTTCAACAATTTCATATCTTAAAATTCACGGGAAAAATTAATCAATTCTATTGGTTGCTATATATAGAGTAGATTCTGTTCTTTCATTTGGTACCTAATTTGTTGCTTTATCTTGGATAGATAAAAAATCATACCACAAAATAGACTTAGAATGCCTCAGAATTGATCCTTTTGGTAATATTGATAGCAAAAAATTTCAGGCTCCATGTGGCAATACTTCCATACATCCCAGATAAAAATGTATGTGATTTTTTGCTTTTTCAAATGAAAAAGCAAAGGGCAAAGTACAGCAATGTATGAAAATATGAAAAAGTAGTCTTTTGAACAGGTCTAACATTAGATTTATAATTATTGATGCCTTGTGTTTGACTGACTGGAAATCTACTGGTCCATAGTGGCTGGCAGTGGTCTTTGAGGCTGTATCTTAGAATTTTGTGGTAAGAAACTTTGAACTTGTATGTGTCACATTAGTGTAGGACAGTTTCTGTGTCACCAGCCTATAGTAGTAGGAGGAGGGGAGCAGTCACTGGTTGTTATCTTTTATGTTATGATAAGGTAGAAATAGAATTGAAGTTGATATAGAGATACCTTGGGTTTGGTCTAGAGACCAAGTGTCAGCCCTGTAGGGCTACATCTCCAGATAGAGGTGAAAGTGTTGATAAATTTTGAAGATGGGCAGCAGGATGTCGATCTTGCAGGACTACTTCTTGGAGGTACTCATTATTAGTCTCTAGACATTGGACTGAAGAGGATGTTGATCTGTTCTTAGTCCTTCCTTTAGTAGCGCAACACTCCTTGCCCTTGGCCAAAGAAAAATCATTTAAGTTTGTCACTACATTGAAAATGTTGTGAGTGCTTGCATAGTTATGATGTGCCTTTACTTTCTTTAGAAAGTTAATTTTTCATAGTGGTAATATCATAGATTTGCTCTTGCTGAGTGCATAGAATTTTTATCAACTGAAAGATGGCCTTCCAGGAAATGAAAGACTGGTAGTCAGTGTTTGGTCTTAATTTCATCTGTTATGCTTTTCCCTGATTGTTTTTTCTTTCCTTTTTTTTTATATAGGTGTGGCAATGAAACGTATCAAATTAGAGAAGCCAGATGATGAACATGTGCAAACAAGTGTCTTTCTTTGTGGTCCAGATGGAACATTAGGTGAGTAATGAAATAGATCTTTACCCCCAAAATATAATTATCTTTTTTTTCTCTGCCTCTTCTTCATCTTTATCTCCTCCTCTTCTAGTTGCATAATACTTCATTTGTTAATATTTAAATCCATTTGCCATTTTTGTCTTCATGTGATTACTATCTTTGGAGCAGTGGAAGATATGTGGTATGAAAAATTGACAGGATTTATTAGTATGGGATGAAAGAATATAAAGAGGGGCAATAAATTTCAGAAGATAGAATGTTTAATAATAATAGTAAATGCTGCCTTGAGCTTTATTGAATGCAGACCTGCAGCCACATAATGACACAATGTTCTTGGGTTCTGAAATAAATCTCTGTAGGAAAATTTTTGGACTGTTGTCCATCTAGGAGGTGCTAAGATGGGAGGGAGGGTGGAGGGGTGTGGAGTGTTTTTGGGGATGAAATGGGTGGGAATGTTTTTGTGCCTTGTCCTTTTTGGCTACTTCCCTGGTAAGGGGGAAAAAGCCTTGGTATATGTTTGTATGTATGTATATATGTCTTTGTTGTATTAATGTGGGGTTGTTTCTGTGTCACTGGCTGAAAGTATTAGGAAGAGGGAAGTAGTTGGCAGTTGGCAATCCTCTTTAAGGGTGGAGGAAATAATGTTGAAGATGATAGAGATCTTGGGCCTAGTCTGAAGATCAAGTGACAATTTCCAGATGGAGATGAAGAGGCGTTGAATATGGACAACAGGGAGACAGTTCTCTTTGCTGTCCATCATGCAGGATTACTGCAAGCAGACCTATCATTGGAATGTTTGAAGGATGTTAAAAAATACAACTTTCTTCATAGGCGTGATATTTCTGGAATAAATTTGAAAAAGAAAGTTCAGACAGACAATATGAATTAATTGAAAACAGTCTCATTTCAGAGACAGGACCCCCATGAACATAGCTCCATTTCTGAATATTATGAATAGGTAAATACATTCATGAAGGGGGCCTTGGATTCAAGAGGAATGTCTGTTGAGTAGGGAAGGGAGAGAGGAAAATATAGATGTGAGTGGAGAGTAGTTGTGAATGGATGATAAATTGACATAGCCTGAAAGGATTTCTTCTTGTCTGCTCTGTAAATTTTCGAGTGGATGAGATGGGAGGGTTGCCATGTAATGATGGAACAGAGGTAAATCAGCTTAAGGTGTTGGGCCCTGCTGTGAAAGTGCTGTGTCTTGCTGCATTGGTTCTGATCTAGGCAATGGGCATGGAACAAGGATGACCCTTTCTCCACAGGGAACTAAGAAAAAAAGGAAAACAAATAGGTGTTTGGGTGAGTGTGGGATAGGTGTATGCCTTGGCTGGGCCACTCTCCTTTATTAGATGGGAAAGGGCTTTTGGTATATGTATGTAACTACAGTTATGTTAATACATATAACTTTATCACTGTAATATGCTTGTTTATAATGTTTTGGGCTAGGTAGATTCATATGGTATTGTGATGTATGTACCTGCTGTTTGTTGTTGTGCATCTTGTTGCTTTTAATGCCATTTATGATTTTGTAAAAAGACAGTGCCATGAGTACAACTTCATGATATTTTCTTGTCAAATATATCATGAATTTGTCAATATATGTGAAGTTTAACAGTGAGGTGATGTGCCAGTGATTCATTGGCAGAGGAATTAGGTCTGATATAAGACTTGTATTTACCTAACTGTAGTATACAGGAAAGGAGCAACATTCATTGGGTCCTGTCTCCTATTCTCTAATTTTTTATCATACCTAGCCTCAAATTCATGAATAATTCTAACTTATTCTATATCCTATTTAGATTTGAACTTGTGTAGTGTTTGAGTAGGGAAGGGAAAGATCAAAATATAAGTGTGAATGAAGAGTAGTTGTGAATGGATGATGAATACAGTTATGTTAATACATATAATTTTATAACTATAATATACTTGTTTATAGTGTCTTGGGCTAGGTAGATGCATATTCCAAGTATTTATGCATCTACATGGAAAAATGTATTACTTCACATCCTGTAGACATGTGATCTTTCTTAATTTGCTCCCATGACCTCTGCCATCTTTAATCAGGGGATTTCTTCTATCAATGCAATCTATCCTCTATAGTGATCTGAATATTGTAATCATATCACCTCTTTTTCTTTGATCTCTCAAAGTTGGCAGACCCAGAACTGTTAGTCTTCCTCGTATGGTTTATCTGCCAGGCTGGGGATCAGTTTGGTTACATCTCTTTGTATTCTCTTGATCTTGCTTATATCCTTCACTCTGGACCCTTGAACTATGAATTGCTAAGATGGGAAGGATGATAGATAGGTTTCAGGTAAATGTGAGATGGCTGTGGGGTGGGTGTATGCTTTGACATCACTGCCCCACTTATAAGGGGAAAAGGTCTTTTGGCAAGTATGTATTAACCTAATTTTAGTGTCTACTGTTAGAGCAATACTCATGGGGTCCTACTCTTTTTCTCTATTTATGAAGTCTTGCCCCAAGTTTTTTATAGTGTTAGCTTGGGTTACATTTTCATCTAACTTATTCCACATGTCTGCATTTCTATGTGGAAAGCTACTTCTTGATATCTTTTAGACAGGTTTGTTTTTCAGCTTTTTACTATGACCTCTTATTGATCTTTCTTCTCATACCAGTAATTATTTTCTGTCCACTTTCTCCAAACCTGCTTCCAGTTTGGATATACTTTTCAAGTCCCCTCTTTCTCTTCTTCCAAGGTGGGTAGTCCCAGTTTCTTCAGTCTTTCTTCATATAACATGTTATTTAAACCAAGGATCATCTTAGTTGCTGCCTTTTGTATTCTTTCTATTTTTCTTATAACTTTCTGTAAGCATGGTGACCACATCACCACTGCATATTCCAATGTAGCTGTGTATTCCAGTCTGACTCCATATTCCATGTATGTATTTGCCTAGTTGTAGTTTTTAGGAAAAGAGCAATGCTTATTCGGTTCCTTCTCTTATTCTCCAGTTCTAACTTAATCTATATCCTTGATTTCTGATTATCATATTTAGATTTGAACTCATGTATTGTTTGAGCTTGGGTACCTTCTAAGCTATTCCATGTAATTATATATCTATGTGGAAGACTACATTTCTTCACGTCCTTGTTGACATGTAGTCTTTCTTAATTCATTCCCATGACCTCTTAAAACCCTCCTATCTTTAATCAGTAGATCTCATTTGTCAATGCAATCTATCCCCTTTAGTGACCATAATACTGTAATCATATCACCTCTTTCTCTTCAATCTTTCAAAGATGGCAGACCCAATGCTAGTCTTTCCTCATATGGTTTATCTGCCAGGCTGGGGACCAGTTTGGTTGGTGCCCTTTGTATTTCTTGATCTTGCTTACATCCTACAATCTGTGTGGGGACATAATGCTGACACCTATTCCAGTTTTGGATGGATCAGGGTTAGAATAAATTTTTCATCATCCCTGGCGAAGCCCCACCTTTACCTCAAACCACTCACTCTTTTCATTTCTAATTCTAATGCAGGCTCTTCTACTCTCATAAAAACTCTTGACTGCTCTCAAGGGAGTGTCGCATTGCTTTATAGAGTAGGTGAAATTAAATTTTAAAAAATGTATTTAATGAATTTAGGTACAATTGCCCCTTACATTTTATAATTCCTCAGGGTATTGTATTCCTCCCATGTATATATAAAGCATAGTGAAGATATAGTGAAGCTCTAGTGAAGCTCCAATTACTCATTGGAAAATCCCTCCACATCATTCAGCTTGGTATGAAATGAAAGCTTAGAGTCTGGGGAACAAAAATTATTGAATACATTTTATCAAACTAATACCTCTGATTTTTTTTTTACTATTTTGTTTCTCTGAATAATTAAAAAATGCTGCAAAATTCAGGTTCCATTATTATTATTGTTATTATTATTATTTTTTTTTCAAATTTCTTGTATTTTTCCCTGTAGAAAAAAAAGAGCATGGTGTTTTCATTCAAATGAAACAAGAATAAAAGAAAGAACAAAAACATAAACTTTACAGGACAGGGGATTTAAATTTTCATGACCATTTTGTGTGACTATTTGTTTGATGGTTGTGATGTATAGGAAATCTCCAATTTTCTCTTCTTTGCTGATGAGGTGTGAGGTGAAGGTGAGTGGTGTGGCATGGGTGGAGGAGGTGTAAGGTGGGTGTGACTAGTATATGCTTGCAGAGTGCTGGGTGCAGCTGTGATGCTTTCCTCCTCTTTCTTTTTCCTTCTAGTTTCTTTTTCAGGCACTCACGGGCCCTCTCTATATTCTGCCGCTTCACTCTCTTGTTTCTTGTTAATTTTCCCATGATCACAACAACAATACAGGGTGAGGAATCAAAATTGTGGCATATAGTGAGAGTGCTAAGAGCGATGTCACCTTATTTTGACCTTTTGAAGAGTACTGATGCCCTGTCCACTGTCTTTGTGGGATATGCTAATGGGAGGAGTTGCCAAATATCTCCAGAAATACAATTCTGTAGCAAAAAATGAAATAGCTATAGAAATGTTGATGCTATTTTACCATACAGAATGTTTTTTTATGCACTGGGTTGCCAGATGTTGCCAATATTTTACCTATTTTATTCTGTATAGAAAAATAGAAACAAAATACAGCCGTATAACTTTGTATGAGTGTTGCCACCAGCATAGTGATTCTTTTGAAATGTTTATCTAAAATTCACTCATGTATCAGAATTTTTCAAATGATCGCTGGCGACATTCCCTTAACCCCTTCAATACGGGCCACATCGCACGTCTGGCAGCATTAGCTGCCAGATGTGCGATGTTGCTTCATAATACTCGCATTATAAAAGATAAAGTCACTGCTCTATCGCTCGTTCTCTTTCACCCGTGAATTTTGATAACCATAGAAAATATGATGAAGCCAGTTTACAGAGTATGGGGGCCACGCAGGTATGACTACAATAAATATAATAAAGACGCTGACATCGACATCCTCGTATACCCACTTGCTCCTCATGATGCCTACGTAGGCGTCACCGTATGGAAGAGGTTAACAGCTCTCCTCTTATCCCATATATCTGCAGTACCTCCCACAGTGCCTTCCTGTCTACCCTGTTATAAACCTCTTCCAGATCTATAAAGGCCCAAAAAATATCCTTAACTTTTCCTAAAGCTTTCTCACATATCTGTGTTATCACAAAAATCTGATCCACACATCCCCTACCTATCCTAAACCCACACTATTCCTCATCAATTACTCCCTCTGCATCTTCAACTATTCCATCCAGCTGATATACCCAGGTCAGGTCATGACCCATGCTCTTAATTGGCACGAGGTCAAAGTCGACTTAGGAAGTTGGACACAAAATGTTCTCAGGCTGCTGATCTCACCAAAATGGAATGTATGGCTGGTACTGCATGTATGTTTCCTCAAAGACTTGTGCAGCTCATATGGCCAGACAGTGTACAGGTTAGTGATCACAGGGCCAATGTACTGCACATGCATTTCCTCAAAGAAGTTTTGTGTGACCCACAGAGTCAGGATGGCACATGACTCTCCTGGGAGATTGTGCAGGTCAAGGGTTCATGAGAAGATGAGGACAACTTCCCTAATAGTCTTCACTAGACACAAAATATCAGGCTCATTTAACCTCAAGTAGTCATTTATCTCCAGCCTGGCTGATAGTAAATCAATAACATTAGCATATGCTACTCTAAGTTTTCTTGTAGTGTTTCCTTTGCAATAATGCTTTCCTGTCTTTTTACAAACCATTTCCTTACATTCTGATCAACAGCACTCCAAAAATAACTGGCGTCTTTCTTCTTCCATCCTCTTGTCATTTTTGGCTTTGATTTCCTCTAATAGCTTTCGTGTCTTTGCTCATTCCTCTTCATCAGCATCTTTCCTAATCCAACTATTTTTTCATTTTTCCTCTTGTGCTAACTTCGAAGTCATGCTGATTACTTCATTTGCCATGGCTTGTGATTTGTATGTATTTATAGATGTATAAGACTGATTATGTAAGTTAATTCCTAGTGCTATCACATAGAAAAATTTTCAACAGTTCCAGCAGAAGTAGTCAGTGAACCAATTGAAACCAATGTGAGTGCATCCAGCCTTGTCACTACACCAGAAAACACGAGGACAATCATATCTTCAGGGCAGAACAAAGTTGGAGTTGGGAACCAACCCATTGTTATGAGAATAAACACACTTGGAGACATTGAGCTTGACAACACAGTCTTAACAGCAGCAGCTAGAGGCCAGAGTGTTATCATAAAGGATGAGCAGTCCACTGTCATATCTGGAAGCCAGGTAAAAAGTTACACTATTTTTTTATTGAGGATTTTATTCTCATTAGTTATGTACATTGCCTGAAAGATGTGCACACATAAAACATGTACAGTATATTAAAGGAAAATCATGTGATCTCATCACTTGCATTATAGTTTTTTCTTATGTAATCCTTGGGATTTAACACCCTTGACTTTGTAGTCACTTTTTGTTAAGATAATTTTTGTGAACACAGGTTTTTCCCCGTGTGATTTCTTACAACCCCTCAGTTCAACTCTGTTGACCCCTTGCACAAGCCTGCAGTTATTCTTTTTCATAACAGCATATGACAGGGTTGAGAGATAGGAGTTGTGGGATATGTCTGTCGAGAATATATGATATGTATGTATGTATGTATTTACCTGGTTGTATTTTGTGGGAGAAGAGCTATGCTCGTAGGGACCCGCATTTGTATCTTTCCGCATCCAGTTCTTTCTTAAAGCCGTGTATAGTTTTAGCATTCACTGTTTTCTCTTTCAATTTATTCCATGTATCTATCACTCTGTGTGGAAAGGTATTCTTTTTCAGATCTCTTCTGTAACTGTCCTTCTTAAGTTTCTTCTTGTGTCACCTTGTATTTCTTGTCTCATTTAAGTAGATCATCCCTGTCAAGGATTTCCATCCCTTTCATAATTCTATAAATGGTTATCAAATCAGCTCTTTCTCTTCTTTGCTCGAGAGTTAACAAGTTTAGTTTGTCCAATCTTTGTTCGTATGTCAACATGCTGAGTGTTGGTGCCATCTTTGTTAGTGCTCTTTGAATTCTTTCTAGCTTTATGTTTTTGTTTTTTTTTCTGGGTGTCCATGGTGATCCTGTATACTCTAATTTTGGTTTGATCAGCGTAACTAGGATTTTCTTAACCATTTCCTTGTCCATGTAGTCAAAGGCCAACTATTTTGTTTACATGTTTGTCTGGTGTCATGTAATTTGAAACGATTACTGATAGGTTTCTCTCTGAGTTTACTTTTGTAACTTCATTTGTTCCAATTTTGTATTGACCGGATATTCTATTTTTGCTTTTTCCAAATTCCATTATACTACATTTTTTAATGTTGAAATTCACTTTGTTCTTTTTACTCCAATTCCAGACTTTGTCCAGATCTCCCAGAAAAGATTTGCAGTCTTCTTCGTTACTCACTCTCTTCAATAGTTTTGCATCATTCGCAAAGAAGTTTATATAGCATTTAATTCCTTCATCTATGTTGTTTATATATATAGCAAACATTATCGGAGCCAACACATAGCCTTGGAGTACTCCACTTATCATGTTTATCCATTTTGAATTCTTTTCTCTAAGTATCACTCATTTTTCTACCTTCCAAGAAGTCTTCCACCCATTCCAATAATTTTCCTTGTATTCCACCTATTACTTCAATTTTTCTTAGTAGATTTTGTGTGATACTTTGTCAAAAGCCTTTTGTAGGTCCAGGAAGGCACAATCTGCCCAGCCATCTTTTTCTTGTATTATGTCTTGTGCCGTTACGAGAGGTAACGGGGCTTTTTTATACGTCCGTGTATCCCCATGTTTACATGTTTTTTGTCGTAAGGCTCGTTTCCCCTCGGAAGAGGTTTTCAATTTTGTTTTTTGTAATGCTTTAATTTTAAGTATATTTCGAGCAGAGGCCTTTTCTGCTCGAAAATCATACCTTGTAAGTCGTCTGCAAGCTGTGCTGCAAGATAACATCTCATTATTTGTACAATGTTCACTTTAAGAATTAGACTTAAGAAGGTGTGTAAGAACCGGTTGCTGTGGTGTGATGTCACGTCACACCTCCAGCCAGTGTGGTTTGGAACGCCTTCAGTTGTATACCCGCTCCCTTCGCGGCCTACTCCGTGAGTTTTTGAGCCGAATTTAGTTTTAGATCTGGTATATCGTTTCTTGTATGTCATAATGAATTTAGCCTTAAGCTGCTCGTATTTCATGTTCAGATTATTTGTAATTCTGTATAAAAGCTGTTAGTAACGAGCGCCGCTCTGGATTGTTTTACAGCTTTTTCATCTACTACTACTACTCTTCCTCCCAATTACTGTCTGCTGCCATAGTTTCAATGGCAGCACCTGTTGTGTGAAGATGAGAAAGTCGTGTTTTCTATTGCCAATAAAGCGTAGCGACGAGTACTCCGTGGATTTTTACCCCTTCCGCGTTGTTTACGTTACATAACGCAGAGAAGAGGGCACTCGTTACGCTAACTCCCTTTTTCATTATAGCGCAGCGGATTACTCTGCTGCGCATAGGGGGTTAGCTTGGTAAAGGTCTATCCTGAAAGTAAGCCAGAGCTCGGAGTGTGGTGTTATGCCATCCTAGACGATTAGTGCAATTGCTCTTTAGCAAGGTCTGAGTTTTTCGATTTGTTTGACAAGCTGAGCAAACGGATTTCATATCGTCTAGCTACCTGTGCAGGTGTAACGGGCGCTTCTGGGCGCACCACCAAAAATTACACCATTGTGTCTTGGCATAACTCACAAGAGGTACATATCCCTCAGTTAGTGGAATGCGACAGCATTCCCAATGTAAGAGAAGAGATACCCACCCCCGCCATAGCTCGTGGTTATCCCCATCTGTCTGACCTGGCCAAATGTATTCCACCTCTGGTCCCTGAAGCTGAGATTCTATTCATCATTGGTCGAGATGTGCCATCAGCTCATTACATTTATGACCAGAGAATTGGACCTGTCAATGCCCCTCTAGCTCAACAGACCAGTCTGGGTTGGGCAATCATTGGGGAAGTGTGCCTCCATGGCACTTGTATGCCTTCTGTCATTAGCAGTTTCAAAACATCCTTTGTACATGATAGACGTCCCTCTATAGTCGCACCATGTGGTAACCAGATTCATGTTTCTGAAGTAAAGGATGATTTGTTCAAGGTAACCAAAGATGATGACAAGGCTGCCCTGTCGATTGAAGACAGGAAGTTCTTAGATGTTATGAACTCCGAGTTCCGCAAGGATCAAAGTGGTCATTGGGTCGCGCCACTGCCTTTCCGTCCTAATGTTGTAGCCACCAGTAATAATAGAGACTTTGTGTGGCACCGCACACTGTCTCTCCATCGTAGCCTCAGCACAAAGCCTGAAAAACGTCAGCATATGATGGCCTTCATGCAAAAGATGTTAGATCGTGGGCATGCTGAGGTTGCACCACCATTGAAGTCTGATCAGAAGTGCTGGTATCTTCCATTGTTTGGGGTGTACCACCCTAAGAAACCTGACAAGATCAGGGTTGTGTTCGACTCTTCTGCCAAATCCAGAGAGTTCTCCCTAAATGATATGCTGATGTCAGGTCCTGATATGACAAACAGTATTCTCGGGATTCTTCTACGTTTCCGTCAGGAAGCTGTAGCAGTGGCAGCTGATGTAGAACAGATGTTCTACAATTTCAAAGTGAAGACTGAGCAAAGAGATTACCTCAGATTCTTTTGGTACAAAGATAACGACCCTGATAAAAGGTTGATTGAGTATAGGATGACTGTCCACGTCTTTGGGAACACGCCATCTCCCGCCATTGCCACCTATGGCTTGCGTAAGTCTGTAGAAAATGCCTCTCCTGAAGTTCGCTATTTCATAGAGAACAATTTCTACGTGGATGATGGGTTAGCATCTCTGCCAGATGCGGAGACTGCTTACAAGTTAATCCAAGACTCTAAGTCAGCACTCCAAGAAGGAGGACGCCTGCGCTTGCACAAGATCACTTCCAACAGTAAGGAAGTGCTGGAAAAGTTTGCCACCAGTGAGCTGGCTGATAACCTTCAGGAGCTGAACCTAACTTCTGACTCTATGCCTATGCAGTCTAGCCTGGGCCTCTTATGGGACATCCAAAGAGACGTTTTCGTCTATAAGTTCATGGATTCAGACAAGCCTTCGACAAAAAGAGGGATACTGTCTGTTGTAAATAGTCTGTTTGACCCCATGGGATTCTTAGCTCCAGTAATAATAGTGGGAAAACTACTCCTAAGAGAGATAACCAATCTAAAGTGTGGTTGGGATGAACCCATACCAGCTAAGATCCATACCAAATGGTCCAGATGGCTAACGTCCTTAAGGAACCTCAAGGACATAAGCATCAATCGTCAGTTTGCTAGTATTTCTTTGTCTCAAGCTCACAGGATAGAGCTTCATACCTTTTCAGATGCTTCCAGAGTAGCAGTAGGAGCTGTATCATATCTTAAAGTTTTCAGTGATACCAAAAGCTACCAGGTGTGTTTTGTGAGGGGACAAGCTAAAGTAGCTCCCAACCATGGTCATACTATTCCCAGGTTAGAGTTGTGTGCTGCAGTGATGGCAGTTAATCTCAGTAATTCCATCTCGGATTGCTTGGACAAAACCTTAGACGCAAGGCATTTCTATTCTGACAGCATGATTGTCTTGGGCTATATTCATAATGAGAGGCGTAGATTTCATGTCTACGTGAGTAACAGAGTAGACCACATTAGGTCGTCCACCGAACCTAACCAATGGCATTATGTACCTACAGATTGTAATCCAGCAGACCTGGCTACCCGCGGTCTTGAAATAACCGACCTAAATCAGAGTGATTGGTTGTCAGGTCCCTCAAGCTTATTTGAGGATGTTGTATCCACCAGTGGAAGTTTTCCTCTTGTAAGCCCTGAGACAGATAAAGAAGTAAAGGTATCAGACTACACAATTGAGTCTGAACCCCTTGTTAGTGCAAACAAGAGCAATGTAGAGCCTGCAATTGCATCATTAGCTCAGAGGTTCTCTAATTTCTCCTGTTGGAGGAGACATGTAAGAGCGGTAGCTCTCCTTAAGCATATAGCCCGTTCTTTCAAACAAGGTAACAAGTGTTGTTCAGGTTGGCATATGTGCAACAAACATAAGTCACCCGATCAACTAGAAGATGCAGCTGATCTCATTGTTCAGACATACCAAAAGGATTATTTCTTGTCTGCCATGACTAAATTGCAAAGTGAAGTTTGTTTACCTTGCATCTCTATTTCCTTATTTAGACCAGAAGGGCCTACTTCGTGTAGGAGGCAGGTTGAGTCAAGGCAGCGATGTACTTGGTATGCTTGCAAGGCCTATTATTATTCCAAAGGAATCCCACTTAGGCTTGTTGTTGATCCGTCACTACCATGAGACAGTGCACCACCAAGGGAGAGTGATTACAGAAGGAGCCGTCCGTACAGGTGGTTTCTGGATTTTGGGAGGGAAACGTACCATTTCTAAGGTCATTTCCAAATGCGTCACCTGTAAAAGGGTAAGAGGTAGGGTATGTGTTCAGAAGATGGGAGACTTACCCATCGATAGACTTACTCCCAATCCGCCATTTTCCTATGTAGGAGTTGACCTCTTTGGCCCCTGGCATATAAAAACACGGCGCACTAGAAGTTCCTTCCTCGAAAGTAAAAGATGGGGCGTTCTGTTCACCTGGCTTGTTTCCAGAGCTATCCACATAGAGACTGTAGAAGAATTGAGTACTTCTTCCTTCATTAATGCCTTAAAGAGATTCATCTGTATTCGTGGCCCAGTTAAGATGATGCGTTCTGACAGAGGCACGAACTTTGTAGGTGCTGTCAAAGCACTGAACTTGCTTGCCATTACCGATGAAGGTGGTGATGTCAATAGTTTCTTGTCAAGTCAAGGTTGCACTTGGTTGTTTAACCCTCCTCATGCTTCTCACATGGGTGGAGCATGGGAGCGTATGGTGGGGATAGTCCGCAACATCATGAATGTGATACTGACTAACCATCACCCCAAGGCATTAACACATGAGGTGTTAGTAACCTTCTTTGCAGAAGTATGTAAGATCGTGAATTCCAGACCTTTAGTTCCTGTTTCCTCGGACCCTAGTAGTCCTTTCATTTTGTCTCCGTCCATCCTTCTCACTCAAAAAACTGATATTCCTGTAACTCTTCCTGAAGAGATAGATATTAAGGCAGTATACAAATCGCAATGGAAGCATGTGAATCACCTTGCTGAGGAATTCTGGAAGAGATGGAAGAAAGAGTATCTTTCCTCTTTGCAACCCAGAAGAAAGTGGGTCAATTCCTCTCCAAACATAAAGGTAGACGATGTAGTGTTGGTGAAACATCAAGAGTGTCCCCAAGGACAGTGGCCCTTGGGCATTGTACTTAAAGTATTCCCTAGCAAGGATGGTTTAGTCAGGAAGGTCCAAGTAAGAGTTGTGGTAAACAACAAAGCCCATGAATATGTAAGACCCATTTCTGAGCTTGTGTTGCTAGGTCAATAGATTTTGTAATTTCCCCCTAGAAAATTAGGAAGGGAGTGTGCCGTTACGAGAGGTAACGGGGCTTTTTTATACGTCCGTGTATCCCCATGTTTACATATTTTTTGTCGTAAGGCTCGTTTCCCCTCGGAAGAGGTTTTCAATTTTGTTTTTTGTAATGCTTTAATTTTAAGTATATTTCGAGCAGAGGCCTTTTCTGCTCGAAAATCCTACCTTGTAAGTTGTCTGCAAGCTGTGCTGCAAGATAACATCTCATTATTTGTACAATGTTCACTTTAAGAATTAGACTTAAGAAGGTGTGTAAGAACCGGTTGCTGTGGTGTGATGTCACGTCACACCTCCAGCCAGTGTGGTTTGGAACGCCTTCAGTTGTATACCCGCTCCCTTCGTGGCCTACTCCGTGAGTTTTTGAGCCGAATTTAGTTTTAGATCTGGTATATCGTTTCTTGTATGTCATAATGAATTTAGCCTTAAGCTGCTCGTATTTCATGTTCAGATTATTTGTAATTCTGTATAAAAGCTGTTAGTAACGAGCGCCGCTCTGGATTGTTTTACAGCTTTTTCATCTACTACTTCTACTCTTCCTCCCAATTACTGTCTGCTGCCATAGTTTCAATGGCAGCACCTGTTATGTGAAGATGAGAAAGTCGTGTTTTCTATTGCCAATAAAGCGTAGCGACGAGTACTCCGTGGATTTTTACCCCTTCCGCGTTGTTTACGTTACGTAACGCAGAGAAGAGGGCACTCGTTACGCTAACCCCCTATGCGCAGCAGAGTAATCCGCTGCGCCATATGTCTAGCAATCTTGAGTAAAAGCATATTAAGTTTGTAGTACATGATCTTCCACTTCTGAATCCAAATTGGTTAGGGTTTAATATTTTGTTCTTCTCCAAGTGTTTAGTCCATTTGTTTTTAATAACTCTTACATGTTTTTGCAATTGTGCTTGTAAGGGATACTGGTCTATAATTTGTTGGATTTTCTTTATTTCCTCCCTTATATATTGGTACAATATTAGCATTTTCCCAGTCTTTTGGTACTTTTCCTTCTTTGAGTGAGAAGTCAATTATCTTGTGTATTTTGTCTGTGAGTTTGTCTATGCATTCTTTTAATATCTAGTTCACTATTCCATCTAGCCCATGTGACTTTCTGACATCGAGTTTCTTTATTTGGTCCCTTATTTCTTTCTGTGTCACCATTATGTCTTTCATTTTAGGGGATCCTTCCTGATGACTACCATCCCACAATTGTGAGCTTTCAATTGTAAAAACAGACTTAAAGTGTCTAGTCATTACTTCAGCCATTTCTACATCTTATGTGTATTCTTGATTTCCTTCATGCAGTTTTATTATTTCGTGTTTGTCTTTTAGTTTATCATTTACATATCTGTAAAATAGTTTAGGTTGATCTTTGCATTTTGCTATTATATCTTTTTCATAGTTTCTTTTTTCCTCTCTTCGTATGTCTACATATTCATTTCTCAGTTTGATGTATGTTTGCCTTTTAGTCTCTTTTTTGTCTCTTTTCCATCTTTTCCAAGCTTCTATCTTTAGCATTGCTACACTTTTTATTATACCAGCACTTTATGTACTCCTTTTTCTGTTTATACTTAGGCGCATATTTGTCTGTTCCCTCTTTATATATTTCTTTGAAAGTGTTCCATTTCTCTTCTGTCTTTGTTTCATCATTTGTAAATTTTTCCCAACAGGCATTTTGGATTTTTTTTTTTTTCTAAGTTTTACAAAATCAGTTTTGTTGTACATCAATCTTCCTTCTCTATATTTCTCGTTCCTTCTTGGCACATTTTGTATCTTAAGTTTGATCTCTATTAGTATGTGGTCACTCTTCCCAATTGGTGTTTTATAATTTATTTCTTCCACTATTTCTGGTTCAGAGGTGAATATCAAATCTAGTCTCGATGGTTCTTCGTTTTGTCTAAATCTAGTATTTTCTTTAACCCATTGCGTCAATGTGTAATCTATGGTCATATCCAGTAGGACATTTCCCCAGAGTTTGTCTCCACCTCCCATTGTCAATTCTTCCCAATTTATTTCCTTTGCAATAAAGTCACCCATAATTACTATATTTTCTCCATATTTCAGTGTCTCGGTTAATTCATTCTTTGTGTCTTCTAGTAATTTTGAGTGTTTGCTCTCAGTCCAGGTCTTATTTTTTGGTGGCACATAAACAACTATAAACCAACTTTTCATACTGCTGTTTTCGACTTTAACTGTGATTAATTCTACATTATCTTTTCCTTCTGTTGCCTTTATTACATTTAGGTCCTTTCTAGTCAATATCATAACTCCTCCCCCCTGTTTGTCTGTGTGTATGTTTGTATACATATACCAAAATAAGGATAAACTAGAGGGCAAGTAAAGCAGTAGAATGATTAAAAGAGGTTTGTAGTAGTGCATTTGCTATTTGCTATTCACAGTCAAAAAATGAAGGAAAAACTTTAGATTGTGTAATGGTTACTTAACTGTTATCTAGAGCTCTTTGTAAGAGGAAAGGCTTGTTTTATGATGGAGCATGTACCTTCTTTGCAGTACTTCATCTTGATTTTTCATGAATTGTCAATCAATTACTCTTCCATGCAAGAGACCTGTGGCTTTAGGTCTCTCAGGACCACACCTCTGAGTAGAGAAGGGGTTGTAGAGTGCTTTGGTCAATGGATGTTGATGGGGTCCTAGGTGTTTGGCATTTGTAAAGGATCCTACTTCAGCTGTGCAACTGAGGACTACAATAGGAAGGTATACTCCTTTGGTTCATAATAGGTTGTATTCATGACTATTATTCTCTCATTTTACAGGTGAAGAAGCCAGGACTTGATGATTTGCCAGAAGAAGTGCAGCTTGATGTGAGAGTTCCAGCAAATGAAGTGGAAGTATGTAAGAGAAGTGTTTATCAGATATTGCTGTGTTTTGCTGCTTTGGTTTTTACCCAGGCAAAAGGAGAGGGATGGGCAGGGATCCCTTCATGGGTGAAAAGTGGGTGCATTCATTGGCTGGCCACCCCCATTAAAATGGGAAAGTCTCAAGGTTGAAATCCAGCTGAATGGGGAAAGAATGGAACAGAGTTATAGGCTATATATTTAGGAAGTGGTATACACAAAAGTGGAAGGATGGAGTAAGATATTGTCCATAGAGGGAGAGAGGGGGAGAGGATAAGTGTTTTGAGTGCTGTATGAATAAATAAAAGGATGTAGTGGAAGCAGTACAAGGAACATATGAAATAATGGTTATATCTGTTGTTATGTATGGGCATGAAACCTAGGTGATGAGTACAAAAAAGATGAGTTGTGTGGTGGCAATGGAAATATTTGCTTGAGGGCTGTAGATGGAATTATGAAATTTGATCATTCAGTCAATCCATTGCACCAAGTCTTGCAGGAGACCCATGGCTCCCAGGTAATCAGCAAAGGTCATTGGATTGGCCCACAAGTCACTCAAGGAAGAGACACTGTGATGTTGTCTGGGTAAAGCTAGATTAGCACAGTATTTACCTAGTTGTATTTACCTAGTTGCATCTTTTGGGAAGGGGAGCTATGCTCATGATATCCCATCTTTGTATCTCGCAGTGTCTATTTTGCTCTTAGATTCGTGTATATTTTTTGTACACACTATTATTTTATCCAGTTTGTTCCATATGTCCACCACTCTGTATGGAAAAATTATTTTTTTCAGGTCTCTTCTATAACTATCCTTTTTGAGTTTCTTATGTCCCAATTTAGTAAGTCTTCTCTATCAAGTCATCTGTGCCTTTCACGATTCTGTAAATGGTCAGCAGGTTGCCTCTTTCTCTTCCTTGTTCCAAAGTCAGTAATTTCAATTTAGCCAGTCTCTCCTCATATGACTAAGTTAAGTTTTCGATGTAAACAAACCATATGCTTTAGAAGCATATATTTGACTCTAGACCATTTACTAATGACAGTACAGTATACCTCTTTGTTTAGCTTTTTTAGATTATAAGAAGGGCTCTGACTTGGTAGAACAGATAGCAAATGAGGATGAGAGGGATACAGTAACTTTTAAAAAGATCATGGAGCAACAGTGAAGAGAAATTGATAGCTTAGAAGAATTAATAGTGAAAATTATTAGAAATATAAATAAATCTCTCATCAGAGATGTAGTTGACAAGACTAGATGTGTCCTATTCTCTGGATGGTGAGAAAACCATGCCAACTCATGGAAGGTAGACTAAGAATAGGAGATACACAAAGGTTAGAGAAATCATCTCTATGATTCTGGAGAATGACTCGGATATAACAGATCAGATTGATAACATGCTTAGGTGAGGATGGTACAAGAAGAATGGTGTGTGTCCAATGAAAATGAAATTCAAGTCACAAGCCATAACAAAATAATCAGCAAGTCTTGGAAGTTAGCAAAAGAGGAAAAGTTAGAAAATATTTGGATTAGGAAAGACGCAAATGAAGAGGAATGTGCAAAGACACAAGGTTTAGAGTAAGCCAAAGTAAAAACTTAAATGAGGATGAAAAAAAAAAAAGAGTATATTTTTTAGTTGTCATAACGTGAGGAAAATTTGTTTCTAAAAAGACAGGAAAGCAGGAGAGCAGTATTGCACAGGACACAAAACAAGTAAACTTAACATAGCATATGTTGATATAGATGGATTACCATCAGCCAAGTTAAAGATAAATGATTACTTGAAGATAAACGAGCCTGATATTTTGTGTTTGGAGTAGAGGTTAAATGAAGGCATATTGGCACTAGATTAGAAAAGGGGTAATATGGTACCAATTCACAAAGGTGGATATAAGGAGACACCACTACATTATAGGCCAGTATCACTGACCAGCACCCATAATAGTGAAATTGTGAAAAATTGATGGACCAAATATCTTGAAGAGATGAACATTCTGACAACCAGTCAATTTGAATTCAGATCTGGAAGGTCAAGTGTGTCGAACCTTTTAAGCTTTTACTTGAGAATGATTGGTTCACTGCAAGAGAGATAGGGGTGGGTGGATTGTGTGTACCTCAGCCTATAGTAGGATTGATAAAATACCTCACAGTCGACTTATGTGGAAATTGAAACACGGACGACTAAAAGGATGAAAGATTTATTGAAGGGAAAATGCATGAGGACAAAGTAAAGGATAAAGTGTCAATATGGAGAGCAGTAATGAGTGGAATTCCTCAAGATTCAGTGCTTGCACCAATAATGTTTTTTTGTCTATGTCAGTGACATGATAGAAGGAACAACAAGCTATGCCAACATGTTTGCAAATGATGCAAAATCATGAGAAGAGTGAAAAATTAGGACTATAGACTACTGCAAAAAAGATGTAGACACTATTTTTGCATGGAGCCAGGAATGGGAAATTAATTTCAATACTAAAAATGCAAAGTACTGCAAATAGGCAATAATGGCAAATGACCATCCTTAAACTATTCTTTGGGAAGTGAACCCATTACAAAAGCAAAAGAGGAGAAAGATGTGGGAGTGTTGATAAAAGGCAATGTGTCATTTGACAGACACATAAGCACAATTTTGGGAGAGATGTATGAATTGTTGCAGAAGATTGAATTGGTTTTTCACTACATGGATGAAGAGATGATGAAAAAAACATCAAAACCCTGATCTGTTCAAGGCTGTAATATCTGTCAGTGGTACAGTCCCCACACAGAGTGAAGGATATAAGTAAGATTGGGAGAATACAAAGGGTGGCAACCAAAATGGTCCACAGCTTGGCAAATAAGCCATATGAGGAAAGCCTAAAAGCACTGGGTATGCCAATTTTGAAGGATTGAAGAAAAATAGGTGATACAATTACAGTAGTCAGGTCACTAAAGGTAATAGATTATACTGAGAGAAAAGATCTCTTGATTAAGGATAGGAGGACTTTAAGAGGTCATGAGAACAAATTAACCCCTTCACTCCGGGCCAAAATCTCGCGGGCAGCATTAGCTGCCAGACGTGCGATGTTGTGTCATAATACTCGCATTATAAAAATTAAAGTAACCCCTGTAATGCTCGTTCTCTTTCACCCATGAATTTTGATAACCATAGAAAATATGATGAAGCCAGTTTAGTATGGGGGTCACGCAGGTACAACTACAATAAATATAATCAAGATGCCGATATGGCAGCCTCGCGTACCCACTTGCTCCTCATGATGCCTACGTAGGCGTCACTGTATGGAAGGGGTTAAAGAAGACTGCATGTCTAAAGACTACATATCTAAAATGATGAGAGCAGTTAAGGTACCTGAGTTGAATGGGTGTCATACATAATGTCTGAAGAAGGGAGGCACAGTAATAGTGGTATGGCTAGTAAGTTTGTTTAATGTGTGTCTAAGGGAGGGTAGAGTGCTAGAGGACTGGAAGAGTGTCTGTATATTTTCATTTTACAAAGGAAAAGGGAACAAATGTGAATGTAATAGTTTTAAAGGGATCAGTTTGTTGAGTGTAGTTGGGAAAGGCTTATGGATGGGTTTTAAATGAGAGGATTAGGAGATGAACAGAGTGAGTAATTGGTGAGGAACAGTGTGGGTTCAGAAAAGATAGGGATTGCATGGATCAGATTTTTACGGTAAGACAGATCTGTAAGAAAACCTTAGCAAAATGTAAAGATGTATTTTGGGCCTTTATTGATTTGGAAAAGGTTTATGACAGGGTAGATAGAAAGGCACTGTGGAAGGTGTTGCAGATATGGGGTTGGGGTAATGGTAGGATTCTGCCAGTTCTTACCAGTTCGTATGAACCTGTTCTTAGAATTTCATGAGCTCTGTGAATCAATCATTAAAAAATTTCTTATACAAGCCTATATTGGACTTATTCAGCCTATATTGGGCCAAGCTGGCATGCTATTGGTGAGAGAATTTGTTAAAAAAATTTAATCCCATCATTGGATTGGGGGAAAACTGGTTAGGGGAGTCAAGAGTTTGTACAAGATTGGTAGAGCATATGTTAGAATTGGAAATGGAGAGAGTGAGTGGCTTGAGGTAAAGGTGGGGCTATGTCAGGGCTGTGCCATGTTACCATGCCTGTTCAATGTGTACTTGGATAGGGTGGTGCAGGAGGTAAATGTGAGGGTAATGGGCAAGGGACTGGAAATAGTTAAAGAAAATGGAGAAAAGGGGGAGGTGAGCTAGTTCTTGTTTGTGGAAGACACTGTGCTTATGGCAGGGTCAGAGTGTTTAAGGCCATTAGTGATGGAGTTTGGGAATGTATACAATAAGAGAAAGTTGAAGGTAAATGTGTGTAAAAGTAAGGCGATGAGATGTACAAGGAGATAGGATGGCAACGAGTTGGAAGTAAGTCTTAAAGGAGAGAGACTGGAGGAAGTGGATAGCTTTAGGTATTTGGGGTTGCATGTGGTTGGAAAAAGAGGGGCGGGGGTAGAGTTAAATTGTAGATTGAGAGAGGTAAGTAAATGCCTTAGGGGATTAAAAGTATTGTGAGAAATAGACATCATGGAATGGATGCAAAGAGATTATATGAAGGGCTGATTGTGTCGACAACACTGAATGGGGCAGACTTGGAATTTAAGAGAGGAAGAGAGAGGAAGTTTGAATGTGTTTGAAATGAAATGTCTGAGATGTATAGTAGGGATTACAAGATTGGATAGATTGAGAAACAAGGAGGTGAAGAGGAGCAGGGTTGGAAAAGGGGATGGTAGATAGGGCTGATGAGAGAATACAGTATTGGGATGGTTTGTACACATTGAAAGAATGAGTGAAGAAAGATTAGTAAAAGAGGTGTGGAAGCCAGAGGTGGACAACAGGAACTTGAGGGGACGACCAAAAATGAGGCAGATGGATGGAGTAAAAAGGGCTTTCAAGAAAAGGGGAATGTCTGTTGGACAAGGAAGTGAGGATGCAGGAGATAGAGATGTGTAGAAAATGGCTGTGTATAGATGATACTTTGATACAAGGAAGGGAGGGAGCTGGATAGTATTGTAATGTAGCATGAAGGGATTTCTCCGTCTTTACTATTTTCCACATCAGTCCTTGGGCCCTCCCTTAGGTCTCTCTAAGAAGAAACTTTAGACTATTGTCTGTGTTGTATTAGTGTGGTATTGTTTCTGGGTCACCAACTGAAAGCAGCAATGAGGAGGGGAACAGTTGCTAGTTGTCAGCTCTCCATGTGAAAAGGTATAAGAAATACAGTTGAAGTGCATAAAAGAAATCTTGATGCCTAGTCTGGATTGTTTATTTATTTTTTATTTTGCAATAGGATACACATATAGAAATACAGTGTGTAAATTTGTGAGGCTGACACAAAAAAAAGTGTTTGAAACTTATTTCCAAATACTAGCCCTCAGGGTTGCACTTCCAAATGGAGATGAGGAAATTGATGGGTTTTGAAAATGGGCAGCTTTGCTGTCCATCTTGCAGGACCACCTCATTCAGGTACTTATCATTGGTCCCATATATCTTGCTTGTCTTGGGAAATGAAATGTTATGAATGTTATGAAACATTATGAGATTGGACAGTACAGAATAATATAGATTGTGAAAAGAAGCTGATATAGGTGAAATTATGGAAAAGAAAAAAAAAAGGCTAATCTGAGGTAGTTGTCATATTATGAGAGTGGATGAGAGTAGATATACTTGAAGGATTCATGAATCAGTGTTGCCAGGAGTGAGCAAGGACAGACCAAGGACAGGAATGAGAGCAAGGATAGATCAGGAAAAAGGAGAAAGGTTAGGGTGATTGAAGTCATAAAGATATGTATTTTCTTTATTGTACTATACAGGAAAGAAAGTGCACTCATTGCATCCTGTCTTTTTTTTATCCATCAATCAAAATAATCTTGAAATTCATTTACGGTGTTAGATTGGTTTGTATCCTCATTTAGGTTAATCCATGAGGATATAGAAATTGCATTTCTCTATGTCCATGAAACCTGTAGTATTTCTCAATTTGTTCCCATAACCTCAGGATCTGATCTTGTCACAAACCAAAAGATTTTCTGTGTCAGTTTTATTTACTCCTTTCAATAATCTGAATACCAGTGATCAAGTCACCTATCTGTCTTTCTTTTGATTTTAAGTTTCTACTAGGTTGGGGAACAGTTTGGCTGTTTCTCTTTGTATCATCTTGATCTTATATCCTTTAATTTGTTCTGGGAATATGGCACTGTTGCATAGTACAATTAGGAGCAGGTTAGGTTCTTTATAAGTTTTCTCATAATTTCTTTGTCCATATAGTGAAAAGCCACTCCTATTTTCATCTACAGTTTGCATGTTTCAACCACTGTCTTGCTGATATGTTTGTTAGGTGACAAATTATCCATGACCAATACTCCCAAATCCTTCTCCTGTTTTATTCTTATATTTTACTTTCCATTGAATAAACCATAAATGGTCTCTTGCTATTGCCAGTTATCTGAAAGCTGCAGGTCTACTGCAAGAAAGACCAGTGGCAAAAGATTGATTGATTGATCTCTTTATACTTTTGCCTATTCCCATTAATTATGTGTTTATTTATTTATTTTATTTTTACTTTTTTGGTGTTGAAATTTATTTTCCATACTTGGTTCAAGTCAGATATTCTATCCAGATCTTTTTGTAACAACATGCAGTCTTCTTTATCATCTGTTCTCCTTTGAATCTTTGTATCATCTGTAAACGTATTATTGGGGCTTGCCATTCCTTCCATCATATTTAGATAAATCAAGAATATTATGGATGCCAGTACTGATCCTTATGGGACTCTGCTAATCACTTCCTATCATTTTGATATATTATCTTTTACTACTGTTCTCAAGTACCAGACTCTCAGGAAATCCCTCATCCATTACAAGAGACTTCCTAATCTACTCCAATATGCTCCAATTTTTTTTTCAATCTTTTGTGAAGTATTCTTTTTCCATATCTAAGTACACACAACCTTCCCTCCCCTCTCTTGTAGTACATCAACTGATCTTGAGTATAAACATAACTAATGCAATAAACATGGTCTTCCAGTTCTGAAACCAATTTGAGTGCCTGTCAAAATGTTCTCCTTTTCAAGGTATTTAACCCCCCTGTCTTTCAAAGTCCTCTCACACAATTTAGCTTTGATGACAGAATGAATTGAGGAAGGGTGTAAAGATGAGGTGACAACTTGTTTCATGAGAAAATTTCACCATGGATAAATGGCAGTGTTCCGGGGAAGAAATGTTGTGCAATTTTCTCATGGTGTAAAGTGGGAAGGAGTGAAAAGGGTAAGTGGAATAAGAATGAAAGGGATAAGGATTTGTTTCATCCTTGCATTCCAAGCCACCTTTCTTAGCAGGAAATGTTATATAGGTTTAATGAAAAATAGCCATCATGATTTATGTATTACCGTACCTATATTCCCACACATAGACGGAAATGAGGAAGGGTAGAGTAAAAGGTGTCATACACTGGAATATAAGATTAGTAAACTTCCCTTCTGGGAATTATGAAAATGCTCTAACTATGCAGCTTACATTTTTGTCAGTATTAATAATTGACTAAGTGTTTTTTAATGTAAATTAAGTATATAAATTTTTCTATGTAAAAGTGTGTATTTCCATAATTTGCAGGTTAAAAACTTTGAAATAAATCAAAGTTGGTGTAATACACGGGAGGATAAGATCATCCTTAAGTCTCGAGGCCAGAATTGGAGGCAGGGCATGTGGTCCAAGGAAGAGGTACTGTTTTTCAATAGTGAAGAGAGTAGAGCAGACATCACTTACCATGTGATAAATTTCTGAAAACAATAACTTTAAGATGAAATTATATAACATATCTGGAATTGAAGGGGTTGGGGCACAATTATCTTAAATCAGGTTACATTTAAAGGTGGTTCTTTATCTTAGCTGATAAACATGTTCACATATACTATGGAGAAGATTTAAGAATCTAAAGATTTTGAGGTTTCTGGAGTAATTTTTTTTTTATTGTTGTGGTTATTGATGTAAAACTGACTTTAATCATATCATTGTTATATAAGGTCTACTGGTAAATTAACAGTATTCCATATAATTCAATGTATCATAAACAACATGACATTAATTTTTTGTAATCATAGTTGTTATTGATTGGAAGAACTTTTTATTTTTCAATTACTTATTTTTTCACACACCTAGCATTTTACATTTACTTTAGGTGGACCTGCTGAAGAGAAACATTGAAAGTTATTGTCAAGATAGAGGCGTAGGAGATCCATCATCTATAATTTTTCAAATGTCTAAAGAGGAAAGGAAAGGTTTTTATAGGGTTGTAGCTCAAGGCATCAATCGTCCTCTGTTTTCTATCTACAGAAGAGTTATTAGGTAAGGACCTCAATTCATTGGCTGTTTTATTTAGTCTGTATAATATTCTGCAAAATTATGTAAAAACATGATTTACAGATTTTACAATTGTCTTATTTTCAGTAATTGATTTTTGGTGATTTTCATATTTACCATTGCAGAATGTATGATCAAAACAATCACATGGGCCGCTATAGTGAGGAAGAAGTAGAACAACTCCGTGAACTGCGCAGAAAACATAGTAACAATTGGCAAGCAATTGCAGCACACATGGGAAGGTAATCATTTTATTTTCACAGCTCTTTATGTTGTGTGGTATTGTATGCATAAATATGCAGTCAATAATTTAGCATCTTTTGAGGGCCTATAGACCAGAGCCACACAACACTTGCTTATGACAGAGATCTTCACTCATAGACAAATCTGAGCTGCTCTTATACTTTTAATGGCCCTCCTTTCTGGGAAGAAGATTCCAACAGAAACCCTTGTAATTAGATCTATGAAAGTTCATGGATGTGGAGCAAGAAGGTAAGGAGCCTAATCTGGGAGATGTATAGCTGTAGCTGAAGCTGTCACCTTTGCCCTATGTACTTGGACTAGTGGGGTTGGGAAATATTCTCTGCTGGGAATGCGCTGGTTGTAATTGGAATTGTGTTGGTCTTCCATCCATTGTGATTGCTCCCCTTTTCTTTGATGTACTGCCATCGGAAGAGTCTGCCTAAAGCTTAGGAGCCATAATGAATGGCAAAAAGTTCTCAAAAAAGCAACACACACACACAAAAAAAGCGAATGATAATCATATAATTTTGCATGAGGGAACAAGGAGAGAGGCAAGTAAATAAAGTAGATGGTGGGTCCCTGCTTTGGATGTGCTGAGTCATGCTACATTGCTTCTGACCCAGGAGACAGGAGACCCTTCATCCATGAGGAACTAAGATGAAAAGGAAACAAATGGGTGACAGGAGTGGCATGGGTAGAGGTAGGTGCATGCCTCAGCTGGCTACCTCCCTTATAAGAGGGAAGAAGCCTTTGGTGTATTTTTTGTGTATGGAGGATTGAAAAGTGTCATGAGAATGTAGATTGAGAGAAATAAGTAAATGCTTTGGGGGATTAAAAAGTGTAATGAGAAATAGACATTTGGGAATGGATGCTAAAAGGAGATTGTATGAAGGAGTGATTGTATTGACAGCACTGTATGGGGCAGAAACATGGAACATAGAGAGGAAGAGAGGATGAATTTGAATACATGTGAGATGAAATGCCTGAGAAGTATGATAGGAGTTACTAGGCTGGATAGAGTGAGAAATGAGGAGGTGAGGAGGAGAGCGAGGGTGGAAAGGGAGTTGGGAGATGGAGTTGATGAAAGAATATTAGGATGGTTTGGACACATGAAAAGAATGAGTGAAGAAAGATTAGTAAAAGAAGTGTACAAGGCAGAGGTGGAAGGAGTGGACATGAGGGGCGACCAATGAGGAGATGGATGGATGGTAAAAAGGGCATTGGGAAAGAAGAAGGAAGGGAGAAGACAGAAGATAGGGGTGAATGGAGAATGGTTGTGTATTGGTGATGCTGTGATACATGAAAGGAAGTGGGTGGAGGATGGGGAGTGAGAGAGTATGTGTGAATGATATTTTCATGCAGCCTGAAGGGATTTCTTTCCGTCTTCACTTTTTCTGCATAAGGGGACAGAGAGGGGGGTTTGCCAATTAAATGAAGCAGTCTTGCTGTGGATGTGCTTTATCTTGCTACACTGCTGACCCAGGGCAATGGGCGATATGCAGGGATGACCTGCCATCCAGGAGGAGCCAAGATAAGGGGAAGGGAGGGGGTTGAATGGGAGTAGAGTATGCAGGGATGGAATGGGTGGGAGTGAAATTTATGCCTTTGTTTTTTGGTTATCTCCCTTGTAAGGGGGAAATAGCCATTGGTATATATATATATATATATATATATATATATATATACATATATATATATATATATAATATATATATAATATATATATATATACCTAGTTGTATTTTACGGGAAGGGGAGCTATGCTCATCGGGTCCCATCTTCATATCTCATTTTATCTAGACTGTTTTTAAATTTGTGTATCGTTTTTGCACACACCACATTTTCATCTAACTTGTTCCAAACGTCTGTTACCCTGTGGGGAAAGCTGTTCTTTTTCAGGTCTCTTCTATAACTGTCTTTCTTGATTTTCTTTCCTTATCCTCTTGTATCTCTACTATCCCATTTTATTAGATCCTCTCTATCAATAGTTTCTATGCCTTTCATGATTCTATAAATAGTTATCAAGTCTCCTCTTTCTCCTCTTTGCTCTAATCTCTGTAGCTCAAGTTTTGCTAGTCTCCCCTCATATGATAGTTCTGAGAATGTTGGTGCCAATTTCGTAATTGCTCTTTGTATTCTTTCAAGTTTTTTTATACATTTTTTTGTACTTGGTGACCATGTCATTGCTATATACTCCAATCTTGGTCTTATCAAAGTGACTAGTATTTTCTTTACCATTTCTTCGTCCAGGTATGTAAATGCCACTTTGATTGATCATATTGAATTATAAGTTTCTCCAAAAATTTTGTTTATATGTTTCACAGGGGACATATTATTCATAATAATGACTCCCAGGTCCTTCTCATTTTCTACTTTTTTAATTTCTTTCTCTCCCAATTTATATGATTCCACTATTCTTTTTTTGCTTCTTCCAAATTCCATTATACTACACTTCTTAATATTGAATTCCATCTCCCACTTCCTACTCCATTCCCATACTTTATTGAGATCACTCTGTAGCGACTCACGGTCTTCTACAGTGTTCACTTTTTTCAACAATTTTGCATCATCTGCAAAGAAGCTCATATAACTTTCAATTCCTTTATCCATATCATTAATATATATAGCAAACATTATTGGGGCCAGAACTGTTCCTTGTGGAACTCCACTAATCACTTCCTCCCACTTACATAGTTTGCCCTGTATTCCTCCTGCAGTTTCTAATTTCTTTAGCAATTTCTTATGTGGAACTTTATCAAAAGCTTTTTTCAGGTCTAGCAATGCACAATCAGCCCATCCATCTCTTTCTTGTATTATATCTATTAGCCTTGAATAGAAGCACATTAAGTTTGTGATGCATGATCATCCTTGTCTAAATCCAAATTGCCTTGGATTTAGTATGTTGTTTTTTTCCAAATGCTTTACCCATCTAATTTTAATAATTCTTTCACAAATTTTAGCTATCGTACTTGTAAGAGAGACTGATCTATAGTTAGTAGGGTCTTCCTTGTTTTATGACAGTGTGTGTGTATTTACCTAGTTGTATTCTATGGGAAGGGGAGCTATACTCCTGGTGACCTGTCTTTGTATCTTGCAACATCTAGTTTTTCTTAAATTCATGTATGGTGTTTGCACACACTATTGTGTATTTACCTAGTTGTATTATGCGGGAGGAGAGCTATGCTTGTAGTGACCCACTATTGTATCTTTCTGCATCCATTTTTTTCTTAAAGTCATGTATAGTTTTAGCACTCACTGTTTCCTCTTTCATTTTGTTCCAAATATCTATCACTCTGTGTGGAAAGCTATTCTTTTTCAGATCTCTTCTGTAACTATCTTTCTTAAATTTCTTCTTGTGTCCTCTTGTATTTCTATTGTCCCATTTTAATAGGTCATCTCTTTCAAGAATTTCCATCCTTTTCATAATTCTGTAAATGGTTATCAAATCACCCCCTTCTCTTCTTTGTTCCAGGGTCGATAAATTTAGTTTGTCCAATCTTTGTTCGTATGTCAAATTGCAAAGTGTTGGTGCCATCTTTGTCATTGCTCTTTGAATTCTTTCGAGTATATGTTTTTTTGGTACTAGGTGTCCATAGTGATGCTTCGTATTCCAATTTTAGTCTTATTAGTGTAACTAGTATTTTCTTTATCATTTCTTCATCTATGTAGTCAAAGGCCACTTTCATTGATCTTAATAAGTTGAAAGGTTCTCCAACTAAATTGTTGACATGTTTGTCTGGTTTTATGTCATTTGAGATAGTTACTCGTAGGTCCTTTTCAGAGTTTACTTTTTTAACTTCTTTCGTACCAATTTTGTATTGACCCGAGATTCCTGAACAGGCCATATATCTCAAACTTATGTATTCCAAGCATGTTTTTCTCATAAGAAACAATGGTAACTAGGGGAGGTTTATTCCCATACTCTGGAAAAATCTACATATTTTAGAGGTATGATAGTGTTGATTATGCATGCATGAGTAGGTTGAATAAATTATACAAATATGTATTCTTTGTTTTTTACACTATATATATTTTATTTCCATTATATACAGTATGTGCAGATAAAACACAAAATCGGTCACTCTTGGTCCTCCTTATGCCAACCCTCCTTATTTTTGTCATGCAAAGATTCATCTTCCTCTTTCTGTGCTGAGGCCTGATCAAGGACAAGTTGACTGGAGGACATTGATGAACCAGACTGAGCACTGGCATGGATCATATCAGCATTACTCCTGACAGTTAAGAGAGTGTTTTCAGGAAAACTCATGATATTAATGATACAGGCCATGCATTCTTCTTGACTAATGCTTAAACACTTTCATCCAAGACATTAAAAAAAAAAATGGTTACCTCCCTTGTAAGGGGGAAGAAGCTTATATATATATGGATAGATACTCCAGGAGTTTGTCATCAAAGGCAGAAAAATAATGGACAACCATAATCAACATTGAACCAGTCACTAGGATTACTACCAACTAGTGATGCATAAGAATTTACAAAAAGAAAATGGATTAGAATGACATCAAGGAATACTGTACATTGTCATTTGACAATAGAAAGTGTTGGTCAGTCTTGGTGGTGCACCATTTTAGATTACTAATTGATTTTTTGACAAAGAGTGATTTCATTTAGTTGAAGGGTGGAATGCAGACTACAGGTTTAATGATTTTCTATAGTATTACTTTTCCTTGAACTATTGTCAGGTCAGCAGCATCAGTTAAGGATCGTTGTCGGTTGTTAAAAGAACACTGCAACAAAGGTGCTTGGAAAGCAGAGGAGGAAGATCGCTTGGCAGCTGCTGTCTATGACTTGGCCAGTGCTTTGCCTGGTGAGCAGGTGAGTGAGACATGATAGGGATTTATATGGTAAAGATGATATTGTACCATATTTTATGCCATATAAGATGCACAGGCATATAAGACACATCCCATTTCAGCAGAACATATTTAGGATTTTATTTTTTTAAGTGTATAAAAAAGCATGTAATTCTTATAGCAAGTTAGCAGGACATTACAAAACATTACAAAACCACTTCATCTGTGGCAGAAATGTCCTACATGATCACAGTAATAAACTCAGCTGGTTCTGATGAATGTTGCTGGTATTTTATGATAATTTTTTGCAGTAATGGTAATAATACCGTCCTTTTCATTAATATGTACAAATTTTGTATGTAATAGTGAAAAGGAATGTAATAATGATGATAATGTATGAGTACTATTATTATCATTATTTACGAGATGTAAACAACCAGTCATTCTTCTTTGGGCACTTTGTGTGATGGATATATTTCTCTGTGGACTTAATGTTATGCTTTGTAAGTGTGCATTTTACCATTATTTTGATTTAGTAATGTTTATTCTGTACAGGTAGTTTCAAGCTGACTGTTGATAGGAGTGTGTTGAGACATATTTAGGTATGATTGGTCTGCTAGTACTGATGAATGTTGCCAGTATTTTGTTACAGCAGTTGTTTCTGGTAATTATAATAATACAGTCATTTTCACTAATATGTACACAGTTTTGTATATATTGCTGGAAAGGACTATTATAATAATAATAATAATAATATCATTTGAGTACTATTATTATTATGGAGTCAGACTAAGTAGAAATGACTGTCTACTACTTATAGTAGCAAGTGTCGTAGGCAAATTAGTTTAAACATGGTGGTTTAGTTGGTTAGATTAGAATTACCCTATCATCTTTTACTTCCCCACCCAAAACCCCCAATTCCCAGCTCCCAGGCTCTCACTCCCTAAACTGTGAAGGGGGAGGGGGTGGCATACCTCGAAAATGAGTCATTTCTAACAGAAATTTCATAGAACTAAAAGTCTTAGAATCATCCACAATGGTATCAGACCATGTTTCTATTTTGAAGATTTAAATATTTCACTGATATAGTTGTAAGGGGTGCATAACTCAAAAATGCAATATTTTAAATGAAAATGCCATGGAAGAAAAGTGCCATAGAATTGTCCAAAACAGTAAAAAACATGTTTCTGTACTAACATTTTCTGCGGGTGCAATTCTGGATATTTTCCAAGTTCCATACTGTAATAATTGCATTGTTGTAACTAAGTGGATCATGAAACGTAATTGGAAATGAAACAAATGTTAATGTGGTGATTGATTAGTGATGAAATAATGTGTCATAGATTAGTTTGTTATATACATTCATATGAAGCCAGTGATGGGAGCTGGACACGTATCATATGTATAGGGAATGAACATTCTGTTCATGTTACCAGGAAGCTCAGCTATCAGTCTGTGTGCACTTGTTCTGCCAACACAAAAAGAGATCTTCTGTCTTCCAGGTCACAGCAGGAATATCTTGGGGAGAAGTAGCAACAAGAGTGGGGACAAGATCAGAGAAACAGTGCCGCACTAAATGGCTCAATTATTTGAACTGGAAAAAAAACTCAGGTGTTGAATGGTGCAAGGCAGATGATATCCAGCTCATATGCAGGTATGTGATATATACTCATGAGTAGATTTGTGAAAATTTTGGTATGTTGTGTCCATATTTAAGCACGAGTATCAAGAATATCAGTTTGTTGCCTCAGGTCACTATTGCAGGAGACCCACAGTTCCTAGGCCACTGGATTGGTTCACAAATCATCCAAGGAAGATATATTGTGTTGTTGTCTGGGTAAGGCTAAAGTAGGACAGAATAAGATGAGGTGTTGTCTTATGTGTGATGATTGCATCAAGGGCAGTTTGATTTAGTGGCTAGGCCTATTCTGTGTTAGTACTTTTTCAATGCTGGGTGGTAGCCTAAATGTAGTCATGTCAGTGTGTCATGGGAATTATTTTTTTGGTTGGAATGATATCTCGGGGAGTTAAAGGGAATACAAAATTTAGAGGTCAGCCTTGGGGTGCTTGTCTTAATATCTAAGTGTATTGCAAGGTGTAAGTGGTAGGTTGTAGATTTTTTAGTAGTATGCTGCTGGTATGATTTTGTCTTGTATTTACCTAGTTGTATTATACGGGAAGAGAGCTATGCTCATGGTGACCCATCTTTGTATCTTTCAGCATTAAGTTTGTTCTTAAGTTCTTGAATAGTGTTTGCACACACTGTTGCCTAATCTAATTTATTCCAGGTATCCACCACTCTGTGTGGGAAGCTATTCTTTTTCAGATCTCTTCTATAATAATCCTTTTTGAGTTTCTTTTCATGTCCTCTTGTTTTTCCTTTGTCCTGTCCCATTTTAATAAATCATCTTTATCTAAGATTTCCATTCCTTTCATTAGTCTATAAATAGTAGGTATCCTCTTTATCTTCTTTGTTCCAGAGTTGGTAGTTCTAATTTGGACAATCTTTGTATGTTAATTTAGAGAGTGTTGGTGCTTGTATTAAGTATTTACTTAATTGTAGTACAGTAGATG
Organism: Oratosquilla oratoria; assembly: GCF_046742065.1. Classification (NCBI taxonomy): domain Eukaryota; kingdom Metazoa; phylum Arthropoda; class Malacostraca; order Stomatopoda; family Squillidae; genus Oratosquilla; species Oratosquilla oratoria. The sequence goes on from NC_134789.1 coordinate 23,234,899, forward strand.
TCCTTTCCTATAGCACTTTTGGGACCAAACAGTTGCTGAAATATTGGGTGTACTGAAACATTAAGCAATTTTCTAGAATGTGATTATTTTAAACTATAATGAGTTTGATACACAATGTATTATTTATTTATCTATTTGTTTATTCATTCAAAGAAAACTAACTCAAGTGAAGGTGTATTTATGGTGTATGAAAGATCTTGAGCAGGATTGTTTCTGGTATGGGTAAATGCATAGTACTCCAGACACTGAGGGAAAAGGAGGAGAAAGAGATCGCTAAGGAAATTCTGAAAGAATTATAAGCGGAAGAACGGAGTTTAGATAGGGAAATTGAGAAGACTTATAGAATGAGTAGATACTCTAAAGAAAAACAATACAGGCCACTGAAAGTAAAGCTTAGATCACAGACAATTGTAGAGGAAGTACTATCCAGAACAACGAAATTAGCAAATATTGGACAATACGAAAATATATGGATAAACAAAGAAATAAGTGGAAATAAATAGAACTTAGAAACGAAGTGAATAAAAAAAAATGAAAAATGAACTGAAACTGAAAAGATTTTTTTTTTTTTTTTTTTTTTTTTTTTTTTTTTTTTTTTTGAGAGAGAGAGTGGTAGACCTGAGGCTGAGAAAATGGTATATAATGAAAATGGAAACAAAGAAGACAGAAAAAGATAAGGAGAAAGGAAGTTGAAAATTGCTTATACTAATATAGCTGGAATAACTTCAGAAATGAATGAATTAAATAATTATCGGTGCTCGGACAAAAGGTCCCCGGACAAAAGGTCCCCGGACAAAAGGTCCTGAAATCTGCACCCCTGGGACAAAATGTCCCCAACGGCCTAGGTGGGTGGTCAAAATGTCCCCAATTTTTTTTTTTTCTAAAAATTTGTCAGATGTGTTTTACTTTATTCCTTTATATGTTTTTTGGTGAATATTTGGTTTTTAACTATAGGCATACAATATAAGTTCAATAAGGCATAATATTATTGTGTGCTGTAATTGTACTCATAATTTGCGGAATGAACATTTAAAAAAATGGTCTGAAAAGTGGCTAATGAAATTTAACAAGTAAATGCAAGGTAATGCACATAGGTAAAAATAACAATAAGTACGATTACAAGTTATTTTGGAAATTCGTTAACAAAAGTGAGTGGTGAATTTTTGGTTTTTAACTTGATTTTTTATTTTTTTTATAGGCATACAATATAAGTTCAATAAAGCATAATTGTGTGCTGTAATTGTACTCATAATTTGCGGAATGAAGATTTAAATAAATTACAGCAATGGTCTGAAAAGTGGCTAATGAAATTTAACAAGTAAATGCAAGGTAATGCACATAAGTAAAAATAACAGTAAGTACGATTACAAGTTATTTTGGAAATTCGAACAAAAGTGAGTATTGAAAAAGATCTCGGCGTATAAGATATTTAATAAAATATCAAATATTATTGTACTTTGTGTTTATATATAGAGATTCTCCTGAATTTAAGGGTTGTTATAAAACCACAATTAACTATGTCCCAAAATGTATAAACAGTTGATAAAAATCAATATTTGTTGAAAAAAAATTGGGACCTTTTGTCCTAAATATCGGGGACATTTTGTCCTAGGGGTGCAGATTTCGGGACCTTTTGTCCGGGGACCTTTTGTCCGGGGACGTTTTGTCCTACATTCCATTAGAAAAACCAGACATAATGGGAATAGTGGAAACTAAATTAAAGTGTACTCTACCACCCAACACTGTGGGACAAGGTTTATACAATTGTTGGACAAAGAATAGAAAGGATAAACAGGGTGGCAGAGTATTAATTTTGACTAATAAAGATTTAAATGTAACAAAAATAACTGAAGGAGAAAATAATGTAGAATCAATTATGATACAAGTTGAAAGCAAATATATGAAGAGTAGAAAATTTGTAGTGGTGTATGTGCCCCCCAAAACACAGTCCTGGACAGAAAGTGATCATTCCAAAATATTAGAAGATACAAAATACGAATTAACTAATATACTGAAGGACAGAGGAAATATAGTAATTATGGGTGACTTTAATTCAAAAGAAATATGTTGGGAGGAAATGACAGTGAAGGGTGGAGAGGAACTCTGGGGCAACATCCTGCTCAACATGACCATCGAATACACAATGACTCAGTGGATAAGGGAAAATACCAGATACAGAGGTAGTGAAGAACCATCAAGGCTGGATTTAATACTTACGACAGAGCCTGAAATTGTCGACAAAATTTATTACAAAACTCCGATAGGAAAGAGTGACCATGTACTAATAGAATTTGAGTTGAAAGAGCAAATGGATCAAAGTAGAAAAGAAAAAAGAAAATAGGAAGACTAATGTACAACAACAACAAAATTGAGAAACTCAAAAAATTCTTTCGCAACACGAACTGGGAAAAATTCCTAAATGAAGAAACAGGGATGGAAGAGAAATGGAATATACTAAAAGAAATTTATAATGAGGGAGTGAATAAATATGTACCACAACAAAAAAAGGAAAGAACATACATAAAAAGCTGGTACAACAAAAAATGTAGTGAGGCTAAGGATAAAAGAGATAAAGCTTGGAAGAAATGGAAAAAAAGACAAGAAAACAAGGAAATGGCTAATGTACATCAAACTAAGAAATGATTATGTAGAAACATGCAGAGATGAAAAGAGAAACTACGAAAAAAATACCAGGAAAATGCAAGGAAGAACCCAAACTATTTTACAGGTATGTAAATGGTAAATTGAAGAATAAATAAGAAATAGAAAAGCTGCACCAAGGTAAATATGAATATACAGAAGAAATGGAAGTGGCTGAAATTATGAACAACCACTTCAAATCAGTATTCATAATAGAAACCTCACCTAACTGTGAGGAAAAATAGAGATGTCCCCCTCAATGAAAGAAATAATTGTAACACAGAAGGAAATCAGCGACCAAATCAAAACCTTTGACGTCAGAAAATCACATGGTCCAGACGGAATTGCAAACTGAATACTGAAAGAATACATGGAGGAATTGACAGATAAAATATACAATATAATTAAATTCTCACTTCAAGAAGGAAAGGTGCCACAGGACTGGAAGAATGCAAACATTGTATCGATTTATAAGGGAGAAAACAAGGAAGACCCATCAAACTACAGACAGGTCTCCCTGACAAGCACAGTAGCAAAATTTTGCAAAAATGTCATAAAAAATAGATGGGTTAAACATTTGGAAGAAAAAATTATACAGAATCCAAATCAATTTGGATTCAGACAAAGAAAATCATGTACAACAAACTTGATCTGCTTCTACTCGAGATTAATAGATATAATACAAGAGAGAGATGGTTGGGCAGACTATGCCTTTCTGGACCTACAAAAGGCATTTGATAAGGTACCACACAAGAAACTAACAAGGAAAATAGAGTACATAGGTGGCATCAGAGGAAAATTATTGGAATGGATAAAAAGACTTCCTGACTGGGAGGAAAATGAGAGTAGTAATTAGAGATAAATATTCAAATTGGGAAGAAATGATAAGTGGTGTCCCGCAGGGATCAGTACTGGCCCCAATCATGTTTGCCATACAGTGCTTGACAAGGAAGTATGAACAGTTAGCAAGAATGAGTGATGAGGAGAATGAATGAGTCATAAATCAATAAACAAAAGCTCACTTCGTACCTCTAATACTTTGATGGGTGGCCTTTACATGCAATGATCTCACGAAGGCGGTTTGGAATGGAAGTGGTGTACTTGGCAAGATGTGCAGGGGTTATACTAGCCCAGGATTGGCGAATGGCTGCCTCGAGCTTGGGCACAGAGCTCGTATCTTTACCCTGCAGGTCTTGTTTAATGTGGTTCCACAGGTTTTCTATTGGGTTTATGTCAGGACTATTGCCTGGCCAGTCTGCTATGTAAGGTATATGACAGTCTTTAAGCCACTGAGTAACACTATGAGCAGTGTGGGCTGGGGCATGATCTTGTTGAAAGATGTTAGCACCTGAGCTATTAAAAGAATCCTCCAGGTGGTCATTTAAGAGTTCATAATAAACATATTGGTTCACTTTTACATTTTTTGGTAGTACAACAAGGCTCCCAAGTCCTCTTCCACTAAAACTTCCCCATACCATGAGAGAATCAGGGTGATGTCTATTGGGGCCAAACCGACAGGGATTTGTCCATAAGATTAAAGGAACACAAAAACTCCATTAGATATGGATCAGCTCCATTAGATATGGATCAACTCTGCCGTGTTCCTTCATGCCAACCAAAAAGACCACAGAATGGATTGGAATAATGCAGCAATTATTTTTAAATCACAATGTAGCTTTCGTAGGAAAATTGTGGAATCTTCCATAATAAAACATTATCCTAACTTTAATACCTCAAAGGGTCAGTGGCCCCCAGATTGCATTACGAGGATAGCAGTCAACAAATTAATGTCAAGAGTGGTCGGACAAAATACTACCAACTGTCCTTCCTTGACCCAACCATATCAAGGGCATGTAACCTGAGTCCCCCCACTTTCCCCATCCCCTTTTCTGTACCCCTCACTACCTTATTTATACCTGTACTCTAACATCTTGTAACCATTCTGCTGTTTTTCCTGTACTTCCGATATTATTTCTCTGATAGTGGGTTTAAAGTGAACATTTACAAATGTGTTATAACATACCAGCGGGTTAGGGCGTCGTTACTTGTGGCAAAGGTCGAGGTGAGGGCAGTTCGAATCCTGCCACCAGCAAAGTTGAACTAAGGGCATGGTTCATTAAATTCCACGCTACAAACCCCTCAGTGAGGGGCACCATCCTTGCCTCCCGATAGGGGGGAGTGTGTGACGTTAAACCATATCATATATATATATATATATATATAATATATATATATATATATATATATATATATATATATATATATAGTGTAATAGATTGTATATAGTTAAATTATTTAGAATATTTTCTTATAAATGTGTGATTTTCATGTAATTTGACCAATCGTGCATTTCAGCAAAAACCGTTCTTGTTCGAGTTTGGTCGGCTATTAATGAGTCGGACGATATTCGTAGCTGTGGTCGGTAAGTTTGCAGAGGATAAAAACGTAACCTCTTTTTTTATCAAATTACATGAAAATCACATATTTTAAAGAAAATAGGTCAAATAATGCAATCATATGCTATTTTTTATATAAAATTGTGCATTTCAGCAAAAACCGTCCTTGTTTGAGTTTGGTCGGCTATGAGTGAGTCGGACGGTATTCATAGCTGTTGTCGGTAATTTTGCAGAGGATAAGAAAGTAATTTCTCTTTGATCAAATTGCATGGAAATCACACATTTTAAAGAAAATAGGTCAAATAATGCAACCATATGCTAATTTTTTATATAAAATTGTGCATTTCAGCAAAAACCGTTCTTGTTCGAGTTTGGTCGACTATGAGCGAGTCGGTCGGCAATTTTGCAGAGGATAAAAATGTAACTTCTCTTTGATCAAATTGCATGAAAATCACACATTTTAAAGAAAATAGGTCAAATAATGCAACCATATGCTAATTTTTTATATAAAATTGTGCATTTCAGCAAAAACTGGACGGTATTCATAGCTGTTGTCGGTAATTTTGCAGAGGATAAAAACGTAACTTCTCTTTGATCAAATTACATGGAAATCACACATTTTAAAGAAAATAGGTCAAATAATGCAACCATATGCTAATTTTTTATATAAAATTGTGCATTTGAGCAAAAACTGTCATTGCTTAAGGTCAAGTTTGATTCTCCTTGGATAAACACTTTTTAGTACAAATTTATGATTTGAATTATATTTGTGAATTATATATGATTTTACATACAATTACAAGCAAAACAGACTTAGGTTTCTGGACCAATCTCCAAGCCAACAGCATTATTCTTGGGGTTAAAATATCGGCATATTTCAAGTATCGGTTATCGCTTATCAGTTTGGGCCCCCCCAAATAACATTCCTGGATCCGTGCATACTAATATGTTATATTTACCCAGATTTATGTTTCAGATAACATACGAGATTAATCAAGATGCTACGAACCAAAGGAACAATAGACGTATCTGAATTTAAACGAGGTCGTAATGTGGATCAAAATGAAGATTGACTTTGTCAACGCAAAATATCTGATAATCTGTCAGTACCCCCTTCTACTGTTAATAGAGTGATCATACAATTCACTAGAAAGAACAAGAAGGGCACAAAATCTCATTCAGGTCGTCCCAGGCCCTCAGAAAGAACCTTAAGTCTTGTCAAAAGAAATGTCAAAAAGGATCCACGTTGGAATGCCTCTGACATAGCAGCACAAGCTTATGTTAGCCCCATAACACCTGTCAGGTACCTCCACAAGCTGGGTTACTATGACAGAGTTGCAACAAGAAAACCACTCCTTCGTCCAGCCAATATCAAGCGCAGAAAGGATTGGGCTGTTGAGATAGTGGAGAGACCTGTGGCCTTTTGGAGCACTGTCATTTTCTCTGATGAGTCACGATTCGCATTATTTTCTGACAGTGGAAGAGTGTGGGTCTGGAGACTCTGTAGTCAAGAGTTTGACCTCAAAAGGCTGCAGCCAACAGTGAAACATGGGGGCATTTCAATAATGGTGTGGGGTGCAATTTGGAGTGATGGTCGATCAGAGCTTGTGGAGTGTCAAGGAAACATCAATTCAGGCAAATATGTTTCTATATTAAAGGAAGGACTCATTCCAATATTCTCCAGTGGTAGAATGAGTAAAAATGTCTTCCTATTTATGGAAGATGGAGCTCCTTGTCACACTGCTCAAGCAACACAAAATTGGTTGAGCCAAAATGGGATCAGGAAACTTTCATGGCCAAGTCAGTCCCTGGATATGAACCCTATTGAACACCTCTGGGGCATATTAGACCGACAACTTTGCAAAAAGAACAGGAAGCCATCTTCAAAGCCCAAACTCTTAGGATTACTACAGGAAAAATGGCAAGAAATCCCTCAAGATAATATTTGTGAACTAATCCCTAGTATGAATAGAAGGGTCTTCACATTGAATATAGCAAAGAGAACGTTAACCAAGTATTGATTATTCACATTGTGAGCATTTATAAACACTTCAATTGTATGAACTGCTTTTTAATAAATCAAACGATTTCTCTTGGTGTGTCTTCAAATCTGTCATTTGCGTGTGTGGGTGTGTATATATATATATATATATATATATATATATATATATATATATATATATATATATATATATATATATATATAAACAATGGTTAAAAGATAATAGAATAGAAGCCTCACCCCAGAAGTCAGTGGCATTGCTCACACCAGAAAACTGTGAATATATACATATATATGTATATATATATATATATATATATATATATATATATATATATATATATATATATATATATATATATATATATATATATATATATATATATATATATATATATATACTCTAAATCCTCTTGTAAAATAAAATAACCAAATTCTTCCTTTGGAAAAGGACCCTAAAATTCTGGGCTTCACATTTAATGCTCATATGATTTTCAGCCCACATATCAAGGATTTGACAGCAAAAATAGAAAATAAAACATACTTAAATCCATTGCAAACACTGACTTTGGACAACAGAAAGAAACTATGATAACCATCTACAAGCAGTTTATAAGAACCACTCTTGACTGTGCCTCCACAACATGGTTCTCAACAATCAGCAAAATGAACACAATTTACAAACTTTAAAAGAGTAGAGTACCGAGAGTAATAACAGTGTACACTAAAACAACCCCAATTAGACACCTACATACAGAAATCAAAATCCTCCTCATCGAACACATGAAAATTACATGAACACAATTCTATACCATAACCCTTCACACCACACATCCATCACAGCTGACTTATCTCAAAATTTTAGCATGTTGGAGGAATGAGAGGCAAACTAATTGAATGGATGAATGATTATTTGAAGGGAAGATACCCAAGGACAGTAGTAAAGGATAAATATCAAGATGGAGGGCAGTAATGAGCAGAGTTCCACAAGTTTCAGTGCTTGCACCAATAATGTTTCTTGTCAATGGCAATGACATGATGGAAGATACAACAAGCTATGTTAATATGTTTGCTAATGATACAATTCATGAGAAGAGTAAGAAATAAAGACTGCTGTAGACTATTGTGAAAACATCCGTACACTATTATTGCATAGAGCCAAGAATGGGAAAAGAATTTCAATAGCAAAAATGCAAAGTACTGGAAATTGGTAATAATGGCAAAAAACCATCTTTAAACTATTCCTTAGCAAGTGAACCTAGTACAAAAACAAAGAAGAAAAATATTTGGGAGTGTTGATAGAAAACAACCTGTCACCTGACAGACATAGCAGGATTGTGGGAGAAATGTATTTTACCTAGTTGTATTTACCTAGTTGTATTTTGCGGGAAGGGGAGCTATGCTCGTGTTGTCCCGCCTTTGTATCTTGCAGTGTCTAGTTTGTTTTTAAACTCATGAATGGTTTTTGCGCATACTATTTCATTGTCCAGTTTGTTCCAAGTGTCCAAAACTCTATGAGGAAAACTGTTTTTCTTCAGTTCTCTTCTATAGCTATGTTTTTTTATTTTCTTTCCATGTCCTCTTGTGTTTCTTTTGTCCCAGTTAAGTAAGTTCTCACTATCGAGTACCTCTGTGCCTTTCATGATTCTGTAGATGGTCAATAGGTCACCTCTCTCTCTTCTTTGCTCCAGTGTCGGTAACTCCAGTTTAGCCAATCTCTCTTCGTATGATAGGTTTGCAAGTGCAGGTGCCATTTTTGTAGCTGCTCTTTGGATTCTTTCTATTTTCTTTATATTCTTTTTGGTACTGGGGGACCACAATGTCGCTGCATACTCTAATCTAGGCCTTATCAATGTAACCAATATTTTTTTCATCATGTCTTCGTCCAAGTATGTAAACGCCACTTTTATTGATCTTAGCAAGTTGTAAGTCTCCCCGACAATTTTGTTAATCTGTATATCATAGGACAAGTCGTTCGTGATAATTACTCCCAAATCTTTTTCGGATCCTACTTTCTTTACTTCTTTGGTTCCAATTGTATATTTTCCTGATATTCTGTTTTTGCTTTTTCCAAACTCCATTATGCTACACTTCTTAGTATTAAAGTCCACTTCCCATTTCTGACTCCAGTTCCATACCCTATTTAGGTCTTCTTGCAGTGCTTCACAGTCCTCATCAGTTTCTATTTTCCTTAGCAGTTTGGCGTCATCGGCAAAGAAGCTCATGTAGCAGTTCACGTCCTCATCCATGTCATTCATATAGATAGCAAACATTATTGGTGCCAGCACAGATCCTTGCGGTACTCCACTGATCACCTCTTTCCAGTCTGAATATTTTTCTCTGAGCACTACTCTCATGTTTCTACCAGTCAGAAAGTCCTCTATCCATTTTAGTAGGTTTCCCTGTATTCCTCCTATGTGTTCCAGTTTTTTTAGTAGTTTTCTGTGTGGTACTTTGTCAAAGGCTTTTTGCAAGTCTAGGAATGCACAATCAGCCCATCCATTTCTTTCTTGCACTATGTCTATTAGTCTTGAGTAAAAGCAGAAGACCAAATTGGCTTTTCTCTATATAGTTAAAGAAATGATGAAAAAATTCATCAAAACCCTGATCTGTCTAAGGCTAACATGTGCGTATATTAGTGGTGTGGTCTCTACACAGAGTGAAATATAAGCAAGATCAAGAGAATACAATGGATAACAATTAAACTGGTCCCCAGTTTGGCAAATAAAAACATATGAAAAAAAACTAAAAGCACTGGGCCTGCCAACTTTAAAAGATGGGAGACAAAGAGGCGATATGATTACAGTATTCAAGTCACTAAAGGGAGATTACGTTGACAATAGATTTCTTGATTAATGATAGGAGGGTATTCAAACAGTACCAACACAGAATAGGCCTGGCCACAGATTCAAACTGCCCCAGATGTAATCACAAAGAGGACACAAAATACCTCATACTACAGTACCCTGCGCAAAGAATCCCTAGATAACAACACAGTGTATTTTCCCTTAGTGACTTGTGGACCCGCCCAGAGGCTGTTGCCAGATACTTGAAGGCTATAGGTCTTCGGAAAGATGGACCAGGGGCAACAGATTGGTTGATTGTTTGTAAGGTGCCTTTGTTTTCTTGATTGTGGGGAACAATGGCATTGAGGCCTAGTTGATAATTTTCTTGTGAGCTGTTTGCATATTGTGATCCATGTATCTTCCTACTGACCAAAACCTGTACTTGTTTCTGCATTGCTTATGCAGTATATTGATAGGAATATGGATCTCCTGCAAGAGATACAAGGTTACAAGTTGTTTGTCATCATTCTTTGAGTTCTGTTATGATGACCACAAAATGCACCTACATGGCAGACTTGAAGTAATTCATTCAGGGAATTTAGATATTACAAAATATTCAATTTCAGACTGAGCATCTGTGGGGCAAAGGAGGAAGCACAAGTAGATTGGACATCTCTGGCCAAGGGATGGGCAGCTTGTCGCTCGCCACATTGGTTGCGAGGGAAGTGGTGGAGTTTAAAAAGGCAGAGATTTGCCCAGACTCAGTCAGAACATTCATTACTAGGTAAGTATAGTGATCTATTTTTTGTAACCTACTATAAGGTCCTTTGTCCACTCTACGGATCATGTATTAACTGACACTCACTCTCCTATTCATTGGGTTAAAGACTGAGACTGGGAATTTTATAAGTAATTTCAAGTAATAGCTGGCAAATAATACATACTTTATAGTTAAGAGATGGAAACCTTGGTGCTTGTCTTGTTATTCACTTTACTATGTTTGGAAATTACCATGCTATATCATACTGTAGGTATTGGTACACCTAGGTCTCTTAACCTCTTTAATACAAGTCAAATATTCACGCACACATTAGGTTGCCTGATGTACAATGAGGCATCACAATATGTGCATTGTAAGGTATAAAATTACCATTGTTATACTCATTCTTTTTCAACCTGAATGAATATAACCACAAAAAATGTGATCAAGCCTGTTCACAGGATATGGGGGCCACTCAGCTACAACTACAAATATAATCAGGATACTGACACTGGCATCCTTGTATACCTGCTCGCAGCTTATGACACATAGGCTTCATCATATTCTAGGGGATAATCCAATACTAGCCAACTACCACTTGTACGGACATTTGGGCCCAGGACATAAACCCACTTTGGGAATTGGCCAAGGACTTAAAACACCACTAAACGTCTGCACTGGTGGATGGGAAGTGTTGGATTAAGAGATCTAGGTGTATTATTCATCTCTTATCCCCTATATTACCATGCCATATTGTACTGAAGGTATTGTTATTATTCATCTTTTATTCCTCTTTTACTAACCTTTTATGATTTAGCAAAAAGGTGAACTGCCAAGGTAGAATGAATACTTTTCCCCAAACTTATTTTCAAATTTGTTTATATGTACACATTAATTTGTATATAAATGGTTAAGCACATTGTATGATGGCTGCCTGCTAATGGTGGTCCTGCAAGACAGATATAAAAAAGAATGACCTCCCTGCTGTTCGTCTTCTGAACTCAACACCCTCATCTCCATTTGGAGGTGCAACCCTAAATGGCTGACACTTGGTCTCCAGACTGGGCCCAAGATATCTAACAATTTTGACTGTATTTCCTCTTTTTCACATGAGAACTGACAACCAGCAAGTGTTCCCCTCCTACTAATACTGTTAATGGGTGAAAAAGAACAGTCTTGTACTAAAACAACACAGACAACAGTATAACATTTATTCCTGATATAGATCTGTGGTAGGATCTGGGGACTGTTGCCAGGTATTGTTGGGGTGCGGGTTTCTAGTCAGTGAAATTTGAGCCAATTTTTTTTTCATATCTGGCCTCCTGTCTTGTGTTGTCATTGCAACTCATTATAAGGACTCATTAATATATATTAAATATCAGAAGTAATAGTAATAATTGTTGCATCTGGTTTCATTTACAAGAAACTTGGAGCCTGACAGTGGTTGGCAACAGTCCTCAGGCCATCCCATAGATCTCTCTGGAAAGAAACATTTTATTGTTGTCTGTACTAAATTAGTGTGGAACAATTTCTGTGTCATCAGGTTATAGTAGTAGGAGGAAGTAAGCAGTCACTATTTGTCAGCTCTTCTTATGTGGAAAGGTGGAGGAAAGACAGTTGAAGTTGATAGAGGTTTTGGGCCTTGTTCAGAGACTGTCTGTTCCTTGGGGCTGCACCTCATGGTAGAGTTGGTGTTGTTGTTGTTGTTGTTGTTGTCGTTCCCTAGACTGTCTGTCCGAGCAGTCCCGTCTCCCCAAGGAATGCCATAGCCGAAACTGGGTTTTCCCACAAATCCTTTATAGAGCGTATGTTGTGTTGTTTGCGTGCATGATTGTGTATAATGCAGTCTTCCATTATGTGTTGTATGGTATGGGGTGAAGTGTTACATCCTGGGCAGCTGTTCACAACGCGGTCATCCAGCCTCTTCTGGTAGCTTAGAAGTGCTGGGTGGAGACTGCACCGCAGTCTGGCCAAGTGGACTCTGTCCTTTCGTGGGAGAGAGGATTCAGAAGGGTGGATATCAGGGGGTCTGGCATGCAGCAGAGTGTTGTCTTTCAGTGTGTTAATGGAGCGGTGAGTGATATGATTATGAATATGTTTCCGGAGGCTGGTATTTGGTGGTTGTGGAGGAAGAGAAGAGAGTATCTGTGCATGATAAAGGTCTTTGGGTGTTGTTTTAATGTTTCTTGGTGTGTGTGGGTGTTCTGCTATGTAGTGTAGCGGGTGTAATGTGTTTGTGGTGGCTGCGGCAAGTGTTTGTGTGCCTCTCATGTCGAGGTGGCCCTTGACTTTGAGGACTTTTGTTTCATGGTGTAAATGGTCTGTAGGTGTTGTATTTGTGCAGCCTGTAATTGTTTTTAGGGCTTTGTTTTGTATGATTTGAAGGGTGTTGTGGTGTGTCTCACTGCGATTAGGAGCCCATGCAGGACTCACATAATTCAACACTGAGCCTATGCATTGTTTGTATATTGTTATATTAGTTTCTTTGTTTTGTCCAAATGTTGTTCCAGTGATTGACTTAAGTGTGCTAAGTCTGGGTGTGCATTTGTTTTTTATGTTTGTGATGTGTTGTTTGAAAGACATGGATGTATCATATGTTACACCAAGAATTTTCGGTGTGGTTGTGTGTGGTATTAGAGTGTTGTTGATGTAGAGATGAGGTATGTATTTGTGTTCTTTTGTCCAGTTGGTGAGAAGTGTTGCTGTAGATTTGGTTGGAGCTATTTTGAGTCTGTTTGTGATGAACCATGTGTTGAGTGTGTCAAGGTATGGCTGGATTATTTCTGCAGCTTTGTCTGTGTTACGATGTGTGCATGTGATTGTTATGTCGTCTGCGTAGGAAGAGATTTGTATTTCTGAAGTGTCTGGTGTGGGTAAGTTATGCATGTATAGATTAAATAGTGTGGGGGATAGAACTGAGCCCTGTGGTACTCCGTTCTTAATGTTCCTGATGTGCGATGATTGGCCATTATATGACACGTAAGCATTCCTACCTGCCAGATAATTGGCCAGCCATCTTTTGGTGTTATTGTGCATGTCTGTGTTATATATTTTATTTGTTAGGTTGTGGCGGGGGATAGCATCAAAAGCTTTACTAATGTCTAATGTTATAAGAAGTGTTCTTTGGTGGGGCCTATCTGAATTGATGCCATCTAAAATTCTTTGTGTGAGGTTTGTCAGAAGAGTGTTTGTGGAGTGTAGTGGCCTAAAACCGTGTTGTGAGTCAGCAAGGGGAATATGTGGTGTGACAAGTTTAAGTATTAGGCGTTCAATGACTTTAGAGGGGGTGCAGAGAAGTGTGATTGGGCGGTGCGATGTTGGGATTGTTGGGTCTTTGTTCGGTTTTGGAATGGTGATTATTTTACCATGCTTCCAGATGTCGGGTATAGTGTTGTGTGAATAGCTGTAGTTTGCAATGTTTGTGAGTGCATGTATACCTTGTGGTCCAATGTGTTTTAGGTGGATGTTGCTTATGTCATCAGGGCCACAGGCAGATGAGTGCTTGAGACTATGTATTATGAGTTTTGTCTGACTGTCAATGAAGGGTATATAGTCTGAGTCTGTGGGAAAGTCTTTCTTACGTCGAATGGTGCGTCGGTCGTCAGGGTGAGAGGTGAGATGGCTTGTCTGTGCAAAATGACGTATGAGTGCGTTTGCCTGTTGTCTGTTTGAGGGTAGATTATCTGTTGTTGTGATTATTGCTGCGTGAGAGCGTGTAGTGTTACTGTTGGATAGTGTAATGCTGTTGAGTGTTTTGTACAATTTGCTGGTGTTTGTTTTGTGATCAAGTGTATTGATAAAGTTTTGCCAATTTTGTGTTTTTTGTTCATGTATTTTATTGGCAATCACAGTGTTTAGTGTTTGTATTTGGTCTGCTATGTTTTGAGGGATAGGTGTGGGGGTACTGTGTTTAAGTGTGTCACGTTGTCTGGTGAGGCTTTGGATTTCTGGTGTGAAGTTGGGGTTGTGTGATTTTCTGTTGCCTCTAGGGATGTATCTCTTGTCTGCATTTTGTATGATTGTATTAAAAGTGTGCACAGCATTGTTTATGTTTGTGATTGGTGTACTGTTAAGTGTTTCAAAATGTTGTTCTGTCTCTTCAGTAAAAGCTTCCCAGTTAGCTCTCTTGTAATTGGTGTAAGTGTGTCTGTGGCCAACTGGGGTGCATCTTGTTTTGGTGGTGATGATGATTGGAAGGTGGTCAGAGCCAAGGGTTCCGACCACTCTCCATGATGTTGTTGGGGTTAGGCAGGGGGAGCAAAAGGTGATATCAGGAGAGGAGGGAGTGTAGAGGGCTTGGTGTGGGATATGTGTATGATTATGTGTGTTGTTCATGATAGTCAATGAGTCAAACTGAGTCTGTATATCAAGCCCTCTGTCTGTGTCAGGGTTGTCGACATACCAGGCAGACGACTTGGCGTTGAAGTCTCCACCCATGATCAGGTTGGGGATTGAGGCTAGTTGGCTAAAATGAGGCCTGAAGGTGTCTGGAACTGTGGGGGATGATTGGGGGGGAATGTACATGTTAACTATTGTCAGTGTTGATTTGTTGCCTGTGGGGATTCGAATGGATTGGATTTCTGTTGTGTTATCTGTGGTAGGGAGGAGAATTTTGGTTGTGGCACTTGTGTCCACAAAACAGATGGAGTGGTGGATCAGGGTGATGAGTCCACCGCCATAGCCGTCAGTCCGGTCTTGTCTGATGGTGGTGTAATTATGAAATGATGGTGTTTTGTGTGAGTGTCTTAGTTTTGTTTCTTGTAAAATTGCAATGTGTATGTTGTGTTGTTTAAGAAAGTGTTTTTCGTGTTAATACCATCAATGTTGTGTTGTAATATGTTGATGTTGTGTGTTTTGTATGTGTTGTATGTTGCCGTTTGGGGTTGAGGTTGGGGTGGTAGTGGGGAAGGTGTAGGATCTGGGTCAGAGGGGGGGGAAAGGAGAGATCGGGGACAGAGGAAGGGGAGTACTAATCGGGGGTAAGGGCAGAGGGAAATTGGGAGTGGGTGAGGGTGCTGGTTGTGGTTGGGGAGGTGGTAGTGGGGTTACTGGAGGGCAGGTAGAACATGTCCAAGTGTTTGTGTATTGGTTTGTGTCAGCAAGTGTTGTACAAGTGAGGTGGGCCCAGTTTTTGCACATATTGCACTGAACTGAGCCCTTTGTCTGTTTGCTCGAAGTAATGGGTTTAGAGCATGTTGGGCATGTGTATTTTGTGGTGGGCCCAGGATTGCTCTCTACATCTCCAGCTAAAAGTAGAAGAAGAGGGGTGATCGCCGGAAAATCACCCCTCAGTGCAGAAAAAATGTAATATTGCATGTTGGGAAAAAGGATTGTGGTACTGCCCAAGGTAGGCGTAGCTCCTCTTGGGGATCGGTGCCACCTGCGTAGAGCTGGTGGCCAGGGGTAGTTGCTGCCGTTTGGCCCCCAACTCTTGGGGTTGGGGGGTGGTCCCACGACGTAGACGCTGCAGCTCCACGACGGGTGGTGGTGTTGATGAGTATTGAAGATGGGTGGCCTTTCTAATATCATATTGCAGAACCACCATTAGCAGGTACCCATCATTGGTCTCTTATATAAGAAATTTAACCTTTAGTGTATTAAACAAGTTTTATTTCTTTCCAGAAATGTGTAGATTACTGTATAATAATCAGCCTATGAGTTTACTACAGTCTACCTTAGTAGAAGTGCCAGCTTCAGATACTGGTTCTGTACCTGGAATTGGAAACCAGACTCTAGATCTGAAAGGAGAGGCAGCTTTAAATGGTTTAGTGAAACTATGTGTCCCAGCATCAGAGTTTGGAGATATAGTTAATGCAGGTAAGGCATCCAAAGTATCTGTAAATAAAATGGAAAAATGTAATTATATGTTCATAATTGTGGATTTCTGCTGCTCAGAAAATTTGAATGTAACAAATATTACAATGATTGTCTTAATCTACAAAATGCTGAGATGGGGAGGGTGTCAAATTCATCATCAGCAAATAAGTTATCAATCATGGACTCTACTAGTAACTTTCTACCATCTCATCCCAGGATGCCCCCTCATATTCACTCCTTCCACCTCTGCCTTCCACACCTCTTTTACTAATCTTTCTTCACTCATGCTTTCCATGTGTCCAAACCATCCCAATGCTCTTTCATCAACCCTATCTCCCAGCTCCCTTTCCTCCCCTGTTCTTCTCCTCACCTCCTCATTTCTCACTCTATCTAGCCTTGTAACCCCTATCATACTTCTCAGACATTTCATCTCAAACACATTCAAACTCCTTCTCTCTTCCTCTCTTATGTTCCATGTTTCTCCCCTGTACAGTGCTGTTGGCACAATCACTCCTTCATATAACCTCCTCTTAGCATCCATTCCCAAATGTCTATTTCTCATTACACTTTTTAATCCACCAAGGCATTTACTTGCTTCTCTCAGTCTACGTTCTACCTCCACCCCCACTCCTCCCTTTCCTGTCACATTCGCACCCAAGTATCTAAAACTATCCACTTCCTCCAGTCTCTCACCCTTAATGCTCACTTCCAGTCTGCTGTCACTCTCTCCCCTTGTACATCTCATCACCTTACTTTTGCCCACATTTATCTTCAGCTTCTTAAGAAAACTCGAAACAACAGGAGACATATACAGAAAATATTAAAATGGATAGAAGGTTTTTTGCATGGGAGAAAAATGAGAGTGGTGCTCAGAGATAAAAACTCTACTTGGGAAGAAATGATAAGTGGAGTTTCCACAGGGTTCAGTACTGGCTCTGATGATGTTTGCTATATATGTAAATGACATGGATGAAGGTGTAGAATGTTACATGAACTTCTTTGCAGATGACACAAAACTATTAAAAGTAAGTACAGAAAAAGATTTTGAATCGCTACAGAGATCTAGACAAGGTCTGGGAATGGAGTCAGAAGTGGGAAGTGGACTTCAACATTAAGAAATGTATAATGGAATTTGGAAAAAATAAAAAAAGAATATTGGGACAATATAAAATCAGTACAAAGGAAGTAAAGAAAGTTGGTTCCAAAAAGAGCCTAGGAGTAATCATCACCAAAGACATGTCCCCAAACAAGCAGATAAGCAAAATAGTTGGAGAAACCTACAATTTACTAAGATCAATAAAAGTGCCTTTTAATTACTTGGATAAGGTAATGGTAAATAAAATACTAGTAACACTGATAAGACCAAGACTGGAGTAAGCAGCAACACTATGGACACCCAGTACAAAAAAGAATATAAGGAAAATAGAAAGAATCCAAAGAGCAACAACAAAGATGGCCCCAACACTTTCAAAATTGACATACAAAGATTGTCTAAACTGGAACTACCAACCCTGGAACAAAGAAGAGAAAGAGTCAATCTATTGGCCATTTACAGAATCATGAAAGGCATAGAAGTCCTTGACAGAGAAGACTTATTAAAGTGGGATAGAAGAAAAACAAGAGGACATGAAAAGAAACTCAAAAAGGAGAGTTATAGAAGAGATCTGAAAAAAACAGCTTTCCACACAGAGTGGTGGATGTCTGAAACAAATTGGACAAAACAATAGTGTGCGCAAATATCATACAAGAATTTAAGAACAAACTAGATATTGCGAGATAGAAAGATGGGTCACCACAAGCATAGCTCCCCTTCCCATATAATACTAGGTAAATGCAAAATTTTTATCCATGTTCTCAACCCACACTATTATGTTCATCCTCATTTCTTTTGTAAAGGGGAACTATTCAAGTACACCAGCTCAAGCTCACTCCCCTCCCTTAGGTACACATTAAACAACCTCACTAGCCTATCCAATCTAACCATTCCTCCCTTTGTCAAACACTGCATGACACCAGTCCAACCCAGGTACCTTCCCAGCTTTCATAATTTTCAGTACTCTTTATACCTCTTCCTTTTTTCCCTGTCCTTTATCTCTCTCCCACCACAGTTATCTTCTTAGTTCTTCTACTTTCAACCTTTACATTTAACAACTATCTTGAATACTTTACCCATCTTTTCCTTACTATCTTCACTTCCATTGATATCTGTCCATATGAACCTTTTACCTTTTCTTCTCTACCTGACTCACCCCCACTCTCATTACTTACTTCCAAAACATATTTTTATTCTTTTCAATATTTTGTCATACTTAGTCCCCATTTTACATCAACTCTCCATTCTCTCCCTTTCCTTATATTTTGCCTCTCTTTTCTTCTTGTAATTCTCATATGCATCCTTAGCCTACCTTGCAGCCAGTCCACATATACTTGCTTCTCTTCCACTATCACCTTCACCAGTTCATCTCACCATTCACTACCTTTCCTTCTTTTTCCTCCCATCCTCCTCAGCCCAGTTATCATCTTTACTCACTTTGTCACTTCCTTCTTAAAACTTTCCCTCCCATCCTTCTACTCTTTCCTCCCCTCTATCCCTCATCACCTTCCACACTTCTTTCAGCTTCTCCTGGTACTCTCTCTCCTTTTCCTTCTCATCTAATTTGTTCAGTACATCTACCTCCCACCCTTTTCCTCCTCTTCAACTTTCCCTCTACTCTCAGATTTCCATCTACCAAAAATTAGCTGGCACCCCCCCTCCCCCTTTGGATACCTTTATATTATCCATTAATGTCCTATCAACTACCTTTCTGTCTACCACCCTTTTCCATGTATACTTATGCTTGGCTCTCCTCTTACACACTGTATTTGCTATCACCAACTTCCTTTCGAGACACATCTCCAACATCAACTTTCCACTAAGATTCTTACTTAGCACCCCAAACCTCCATACCATGCCATCTATTGGCTCTTCCCTTACTCTAGTAGTGAGATCCCCTATCATCACTACATTCACATTCCTCCCTAAATTTTCTAATTACTCATTTAAATCTATATAAAAAAATCCCTTTCCTTTTCACTTTTCTCACTACTGCACCAGGTCCATATGCATATATACATATACCATGGCTTTTTCCCCCTTACTAGAGAGGTAGCCAAAAAGGAAAAGGCATAAAATCATTCCCACCCATTCCATCCCTGAAAACGCTCCACACCCCTCCACCCTCCCTCCCATCTTAGCAACTCCTAGATGACAGGTCATCCCTGCACCTTGTCCACTGCCCTGGGTCAGAAGCAGTGTCGCAAGACACAGCACATCCACAGCAAGGCCGCTTCATTAAATCAGCGACCCCCCCTCTCCGTCCCCCCATATAAAGGAGAGGACGGGGAGAAATCCCTTCGGGCTGCGTCAAAATTTTGCTCACACACACTACCTCACCCCTCATCCCCCCGTCCATTCCACCTCATGCATCACAACATCTTCCATATACAACCATTTTCCATTCACCCCTGTCTTCTGTCCTCTCCCGTCCTTCCTCAACAGACATTCCCCTCTTCCCCAAAGCCCCCTTCACCCCATCCATCCATCTCATCCTAGGACATCCCCTCATGTTCACTCCCTCCACATCTGCCTTCCATACCTCCTTTACTAGTCTTTCTTCACTCATTCTTTCCATGTGTCCAAAGCATCCTAATACTCTTTCATCAACCCTATCTCCCAACTCCCTTTCCACCCCTGTTCTCCTCCTCAACTCCTCATTTCTCACTCTATCTAGCCTAGTAACCCCCATCATACTTCTCAGACACCTCATCTCAAACACATTCAAACTCCTTCTCTCTTCTTCTCTTATGTTCCATGTTTCTGCTCCATACAGTGCTGTTGGCACAATCACTCCTTCACAATCACTTCCTCATTACACTTTTTAATCCACCAAGGCATTTACTCGCTTCTCTCAATCTGCATTCTACCTCCACCTTTACTCCACCTTTCCCTGCCACATTTGCACCCAAGTATCTAAAATTATCCACTTCCTCCAGTTCCTCTCCCTTAATGCTCACTTCCAGATTACTGCCACTTTCACCCCTTGTACATCTCATCACCTTACTTTTACCCACATTTATCTTCAGCTTTCTTCTATCACACACTCTCCCAAACTCTGTCACCAACTTCCTCAATCCCTCCTCCGATCCTGCCACAAGCGCAGTGTCGTCCGCAAACAACAGCTGGCTCACCTCCCACTTTTCTCCATTTTCTTTACCCATCTCCAATCCCTGACCCACTACCTTTGCATTTACCTCTCGCACCACCCCATCCATGTATAAGTTGAACAGCCAGGGCGACATAACGCATCCTTGACGAAATCCCACCTTTACCTCAAACCACTCACTCTCTCCATTTCTAATCCTGACACAATCTCTACTACTCTCATAAAAACTCTTGACAGCTCCGAGAAGCTTTCCTCCTATCCCGTATATCCGCATAACCTCCCACAGTGCCTTTCTGTCTACCCTGTTGTAAGCCTTTTCCAGATCCATAAAGGCCCAAAAAACATCCTTCCCCTTTCCTATAGCTTTCTCACATATCTGTCTTACCACAAAAATCTGATCTACACAACCTCTACTTGTCCTAAATCCACACTGTTCTTCACCAATTACTCCCTCTGTTCCTCTCCTAATCCTCTCAATCAAGATCCTCCCATAAGCCTTCCCAACTACACTTAACAAGCTAATCCCTCTGAAACTACTACATTCACACTTGTCCCCTTTTCCCTTGTAAAGTGGAACTATACAAGCACTCCTCCAGTCCTCCGGCACTCTACCTTCTCTCCAGCAAACATTAAATAACCTCACCAACCAGTCCACCATCACTGTACCTCCTTTTTTTAAGACATTCTGCATGGCATCCATCCAGACCAGGTGCCTTACCTGCTTTCATCATCTTAACTGCTGCCTTCACTTCATCCTTCCTTATTTCTCCTCTATTTTCCTCACTCATCACTCTCATTTTCTTAGCATTTCCCACTGCAGCTATCTTTCCCTCCCTATCCTCCTTCACATTTAGCAACTCCCTAAAATATTCTGCCCATCTTCCCCTTACTGCCTTCTCCTCCATTATCATCTCTCCATCTGCACCTTTTACCTTTTCTTCTCTACTTGATTCACCTCCTCTTCCTCTCTTAATTTCTTTCCAAAACATCTTTTTATTACTTTCAAAATTTTCTGTCATACTCTTACCCCATTTTACATCTGCTCCTCTTTGCCTCCTTTACCTTTTGCTTTACTTCTCTTTTCTTTTCTTTGTACGTCTCATATGACTCCCTCGTCCTATTTTGTAACCAATCTGTGTAAGCTTGCTTCTTCTCTTCTACAGCGTTCTTCATTTCCTCATCCCACCATTCACTACCCTTCCTTCTATTTCCTCCTGTCCATATGCACTCACAAAAAAACGCATTATCCATCCCAGTTTCACCATCACTCATATTAACCTTGAAGACACTTCCCTCCAGTCCACCATGCACTTTCTTATCTCATCATTTACCAGCAGAGACACTCCTTCCTTCCCGTGCCCCCTTATCATTCCTGACAATCTCTTCCACCACGCTCCCAAACTCAAAATCATCCTTCCACTTCAACTTCATTTCACTTCATGCTAACACATCTATCTTCCTTCTTACAAACCTTGAATCTCTCCTCTTTTACTCTCATCACAATCACACACATTTAATGACCCAATTTTTAAGGTTCTGGTTGGAGTTCTCCCAGACTGTCTTATGCCTCAATTTCTCATAGGATGAACATACAAAGAGCAGGATCCCAAGTTCCATCTCCTTCCCACTTTGTTGCCTTTTACAACTTGCATGGGAATCACAGTGGCAGAATCCCCCTCACTACCACCATCGTGGGATAAGAAGAGGTAGATTCATAGAAGGGGTAAAAGAGGAACAGATGTAGTGCAAAAGTAGCATTATTTCTCTGTGAGTAGAGAGTTTACTCTAACATGGTCAAGTTATATGTGGCTTCAGTCCATAGGGTCACCCCAAAACAGTTCCTAAAGCATTGACTACATACTACCATATAATCACCACTACATGGTACCATAGATTCATTATCTTAGTATGGGGAAATATGAAAATAAGAAAAGAAAAATGAAAAATCAAACTAAACATAGATACCCTTCCCATCACTAACAAGGATGTAGAGAGGGTGGTGACAAAATTGAAAAACTCACATGCGCCAAGATAAGATCTCAAACATCCATTCAAAACATCTTTTGCCCTGCTGGTCAGGATTAAGATGGAAAATAGATCAACAATCTTCAACCAACAAAACATTTACCCCAAAGAGTGCTAAGATGATTTGGACATGTAGAAAGAATGAATGAGAAGACAACTAGCAAAGAAGTAGGAGTGAGTTTGAGGGTAAGACTGAGATTGAGAAGGATGAATGGGGTAAAGGAGGCTTTGGATGTATGTGGGAATGTCTGTCAAGGAGAGAAGAGAGGGTACAAAAGATAGGAATGAATGGAGGGAAATTGTAAATAGATTATTGAATAACATAACCAGAAGGAATATTCTTATCTGTTTCATGAATTATTCAAAAGTGGGTGAGGTGGGGGACTGCTGTATGATGATGCAGTGGAGGTAAGCAGCTTCAGCTGTTGGGCCCTCCTGTGGAAGTTCCTTTGAAATAGATATTTCTCTTACTAAATTGAGTATTGTAGCTTTTAACTCATCATATTGGTCCCCAATATATATTTACTTTCCTGCTATTACTGTAAACTCAGTGATGCCTCAGACAAAGAAATGTGCAAGTCTAAGTATGAGCATGAATTTGCCAAATTACAGATATGCCAAGGTCTCTTAATAACACTCAGCAATTGCCACTTGTATAGATGTTTCGGCCCAGGACATAGACCCACTTTGGTAATTGGCGGTGCTTTATGTCCTGGACCAATTCTTGAAGTTGGTTTATATCATGGGCCCAAACTTATGTACAAGTGGCAGTTGGTGAGTGTTGGATCAAGAAACCAAGGTGTATACTATTTTTTTTAGTAGTGTGATTTGTATACTTGATTTTGATCCTTACAAGAGCATAAAGAGATATGATTTTATTCCAATTTGATGGCACATTGATATAAACTTGCTCACTATAGACAAGAAAGTGGGCACAGATAAATGTAAAATTCAGAGTTTGTTGGGGAGAATGCATAGGTGCTCATGAATACAGCACATGTATCTTATATTATTTTTACAATATTTTATTTTTCATTACAGAGGATGAGGAAGATGTTAGTAATCGACTGGGTGTCATGCTGCATTCTGCTGTTTTTGTTACTAATCCACCACTCCCACATGCTGCTGCACAGTCTGTTCTTGTAAAGACACTAGCTGTAAGTATAAAAGACCTTGTTGGTTATTGGCAGATGGATCCATGGGGAGGAAGGGGGATATATTAATGAGATTAGAAATAACAGTGATAATGAAACCAATATGAAGCATTAACACTATTGTTGTTGATTGGAATCAAAGGTGTATCACCAGCCAATGGATAAAGGGCAGAATGAAAAGTGCATCATGTAAGCTTGGGCATTATTTGGTTCTCTAATAATAGTCAAATCATTCTCTTTTCAGGAAGAGGAAACCACTGGATTGAACATGGTGGCTCCCAACAATGTGGGAGTTGGACAGGAACCCCTATTAGGTCCAGGTAATACTTTGCATTTCAAAATAGAATGAGGGAGACTCGACAAAGTTAGAGGAATTATAGGTTATGGTGAGAGTAGGTAATATTTAAACAAAAAATAGGTTTGATAGACAGGGTAACATACATATGTACAAACACTAAAAGGCCATTTCCCCTTTATTAAGAGTGGTGACCAAGACAAAGCATGCAACCTCACCCATCCCACACCCATTTGTTGTCCCTCCTATCCTTGCACCTTCTGGATGAAAAACCTTCCTTGCCCTGCCCCAGTGCTTAGGTCAGAGGCAATGCAGTTAGATAAATCTCAGCAGAACTCAACAACTGGAGCAGCTTCACCCTCACTACTTCATTATATGATGCCATTTGTCTCCATCCCTCATCCACTTAGAAAATTTCTGGAGCA
This sequence comes from Oratosquilla oratoria, assembly GCF_046742065.1. Lineage (NCBI taxonomy): Eukaryota > Metazoa > Arthropoda > Malacostraca > Stomatopoda > Squillidae > Oratosquilla > Oratosquilla oratoria. The sequence continues at coordinate 23,259,401 of NC_134789.1, forward strand.
GACAGGAACAACCCTTTAGGTCACATCATATCATCATCCATTCACAGTCACTCTTTGTTCACTCCTATCTTTTCCACTTTCTCTTCCATGCTCAACAGACATTTCTCCTATATCCAGTGCCCCTTTCACCCCATCCATCCATCTCATTCTTGGTCTTCCTCTTAAACTCCTTCCATCCACTTCTGCTTTTCCTATTTTTTCTAGTGTTTCTTCTTTCACTCTTTCCATATGCCCAAACCATCACAGTATTCTTTAATGAACTCTATCTGCCAGTTGTCTATCCAACCCTGGTCTCCACCTCACCTCTACATTTCTCACTCTCCCCATCCTTGTAACCCTCACCATAGTTCTTGAACACTTCATCTCAAATACATTTAAGTTTTTCCATTCTGCCTCCTTCATATTCCAAGTCTGCTTCATACAATTCTGTGGACACAATCACTCCATTGTATAGTCTTATCTTTGCATTCATCTCCGGTTACTTATTTCTCCTGACAATCATTCCCCCTAGACATTTACCTGTTTCCCTTACTCTTAATTTATCTCCCATTCCCTACAAAATAGCAGTATAGAACACCCAAACCTATTTGAACAAACTGGAATAATGGCTAAAGAATAATAGAATGGAATTTTCACCCCAGAAACCAACAGTAACATTACTCATAGCAGACAATCATGAATAGATAGAAAAAAAAATATATATATATATAGTAAGATTGAATGGCCTAACTTTTCCACTGGAAAATATACCAGAAATTCTAGGCCTAACATTTGATAATCATATGATATTCAACCCACCTATTAAGAACCTAACAGCATAAATCAACAAGAAAAAAAGCCTATTAAAAACCATCACTAGCACTGACTTTGAACAACAAAAAGAAACTCTAATAACCATTTGTAAACAATTCATAAGTACCACCCTCAACTATACCTCCACAGCATGGTTTCCAATAATCAGCAAATGGAACACAAAGAATTTACAAACACCTACACACAGAAACCAAAATCCTTCCACCAGAGTACCACATGAAAATGACAGGAATACAAAATTCTACACCAGGACCCTAAACACCACATACCCTTCTCATTACATTTCACAATCATCACCAACAGAGTGCTACAAAAAAACTACAACAGCATATTACTTAGACATCAATAACAATCTGCCACCTACGTCACACAAAATATCAATACAGAAACACATACACACCTAGATAACTAAACAAGTCCTTCAAGAAAGACCACCAAACTCAATACTCCAATAACAATCCCCAGATATAAGCCCCGCAGAGAAAACCCTCCCACACCTGACAAGAACCACACTGGCATGCCTGCACCTAGGACACTATCCTGCATTAAGACACTACCAACTCAAAATAGACCTGGCCAAATAATCAAACCTTCCCAGATGCAACCATCAAACAGAAGACACAGAACTTTTCATTCTACAGTGCCCCATATTTACAGTCCCCACACAACAATACAATATCTCTTCCTAAGTGACTACTGGCCTTGTGTGGGAGCTGTTGCCAGTTTACTGAAGGTTGCAGACAAAAGAGACCAAGGATGACAGGTTGATTGATTGTAATCCCCATATACTTAAAAGTTCTTCAATTCCTCCAGTCTCTCCTCCTTTAAACTCCTCTCAAATCCACCACCACTCTCACCCCTCATACATTTCATTACCTTACATTTGCCTTTGCTTTGGGAAAGAGGGGAATGTCTGTTGAGGAAGGATGGGAGAGGACAGAAGACAGGGGTGACTGGAGAATGGTTGTATATGGATGATGTTATGATGCATGAGGGGGAGTGGGTGGGGGATGGGGGGTGAGGGAATCTGTATGAGAAATAATTTGATGCAGCCTGAAGGGATTTCTCCCTGTTTTCTCCTTTTCTGCATGAGGGGATGGAGAGGGGGGGTCACCAATTTAATGAAGCGGCCTTGCTGTGGATGTGCTGTGTCTTACGACACTGCTTCTGACCCAGGGCAGAAGACAAGATACAGGGATGACCCGTCATCCAGGATGTGTCAAGATAAGAGGGAGGGAAGAAGATGGAGGGGAGTGGAGTATGTAGGGGATGGAATGGGTAGGAGTGGTTTCTATCCTTTGTCTTTTGGCTACCTCCTGTGTAAGCCTTTGGTATATGTATGTATATATATATATATATATTTTATATATATATTTTATATCATATATATATAGATATATATATATATATATATATATTTTTTTTCTCACCACCACCCTCACCTCTTGACCTCAGCATTTGCTGCCTCTCTGGTTCCTTTCCATCCTCCTCATCTCATATACCATCTTTGTACACTTTAGCACTTCCTCCTTGAAACATGCCCATTCTTCCTGTACTCATGTTTCTCCTTTATCCTTTACTGCATATTGTACTTCTCTCAGCTTCAAGTGGTGTTCTTTCTCTTTCTCCCCATTGAGTTTGGTTACCTTTAGCACCTCTCTGCTTCCTCTTGACTTAACCACCATTCTTAATATCCCTTCCTTGAGGTTATCAGTCCATTGCCCTCTTCCCAGAACACATTTTATCAGGAACTCTTTCAATCCTCTTTTTGGTACCATTGTGCCCTCTCAACTATACTTACCTCACATCTCTCTGTTATAGTTCCTACCACCCCATATCTCCTGACTACTTCATCTGCTGGCTTATCTCTTACTCCAGGGTTGTGATTAACATCTTTCTCCCAATCTTTTCCTTTTACTCTTTGCACAAGAGAGATACAGAGGAGATTCCTAGTCCCCTTATTCTGTCTTATTATGTCACCATCTATGACATGCATAGGAAGATGGTGGCAGAGATGTAGGGAATAGAAGTTGAGATTTACAATTGGTAAAGGATAGTCATGGAAGCAGCAGAAAGGAGGGACTGCAGTGGTTACAAAGTGTGTCATCATTCCTCTGTGAATAAAGATTTTTCTTTTAAATAGGTGGAAATTTTATGACAAAACTTATAGAGAACCCCAGATTAAAATATGCAGAGGTGGTATGGTCTCTGGGAAATGAAGGATATAAGATCAGAGGAATACAAAGTGCATCAACCAAATGGAGCCTCAGCCTTAGAGATAAATCATATGAAGAGAGATTTGATACTTTGGACCCGTCATCATTAAAAGAAGGAAGAGAGAGAGGAAACATGATTGGAGTTACCAAGTCAATAAAGGAAATGTATTAAATTGATAGAGAAAATTCTTGGTTTAGGATGGGAGGGCATCACAAAGTAAATGGAGCAAATTGAAAAAATGTGTAAAGAAAAATTGTCTGTACAGATACATCAACTCATGGAGTAACCAAAAAAAGAAGACATAATCCAATCTATATCTATATACCTAGTTGTATTTTGTGGGAAGAGAGCTATGTTCATAGTGACCTGCTATTGTATCTTTCCGTATCCAGTTTTTTCTTAAAGTCATGTATAGTTTTAGCACTCACTGTTTCCTCATTCAGTTTGTTCCAGATATCTATCACTCTGTGTGGGAAGCTATTCTTTTTCAGATCTCTTCTGTAACTGTCCTTCTTAAGTTACCATGAATTGATGTAAACTAAGTCTGATTGATGGAGAAAGAGATGGGACCCATGAATATAGGGTTTATATTATAATTGGATACAGTTAGGTACATAATCTTACTCTGCCCAATACCAACACAGTACAGAAGACTTTTTTTTTTTTTTCTTATGGGTACCTTTTGGGCCTACCCAGGGACTGTTTGGCTACCTTGGTGACATAGATCTCATGCAAAAGAGAACCTAGGTATAATTGATCATTTTAATGAAATACCCATATGTAAGACTGGGTAGCTGTTGTACTTCTCTAAGGTGAAGGTTTGTGAAGATAATTAGTAATGTTACTTTCAGGTTTAGAGAGCAAGGAATGTGATATACTAGGAGAGAGTGATGCTTCACAGATGATTCTCAATGGTAAGTCATTCCATTTTTTTTTTTTTTTTTTAAAGTGGGAGACTGCTTCAATGCTATGTAGATGGAAAATGATCAGGCACTCTAAAGTGTGCATTAACAGTCATAACTTCTTTACAAAATTCAAGCATAGTTCTGATAGCAAATAGACATATAAAGTGGTAGTACATATTTTTTCTTTGTCATAATGTTAGAAATGTGAATATGTAAGATATGCCAAATGCTAAAAATGGATAACATATATTATGAACTTATTTTTTACTACTTGAAGAACTGGTGTATTTCAGATCCAATCCTCTCAGAATGTGGAGAACCATTGGATGGAGAGGAAACACTGGAAGGGAGTAATGAAGGAAGAGATATTGCTATTGTCTGAGGAGCATTGTGTGAATACACAGATGGAGCAAAAGAATCACAGTAAAGATATATAAAGCTATGAGAGCTAAAAAGAATTTCAGTGAGAAATTGCTAAGGTTCATATGAAGTCATTGTTATCACTACTTGTTAAAAACAAAATATTGTTCACTTCAAGAGTTTGATATTGTAGTTGAACTTCCATACAGTGACATGGGTCATATAGTCCACTGCCGATAACACTGATATACAAATTTTAAAAAGTTGTGGATATCTTGGTATCCAACACTTGTTCTGTGACATGTGAAACATGCTGATTCAGGATATGAAAACCATTTGTCTTTGTCACCCACCGTTTATTTGATATACGCCTTCAACCATTTATATTTCAATAGACCAATTTATTTTTACATGAGTAATAATGAACATGGCATCAGCTAAGTAAATAGTGAAATTGAGGTGCATGGCACTTGTATTATACAGTAATATCTAGTTCAACATATAATATACACATGCAATCCATACACACTGAAATACTTTCTTAATCGAAGGTGCGTTTGGTTTGAATTTCTTGGTCGTAGACTTGCGTTTGTGCTGAGCATTTGGTATGTCGCGCTGAAGTGACCAGCAGTAGTCGGCCAACATTGCTACACTCCATCGACCGTGACTCCATCGCCGTGTTCGTCACTAACTGAACCTAGGTGTTCGGGGAAGAAGTCAAGATGTGAGTCGAGCAGATGAATTTTAAGGGACACGTTGGCTCCCAAGTGTTTGTACGCACTGATGCCTTTCTTCACAACATTAACATGGTCTGCAGATTTATAATTTCCAAGGAAATTGGCTACAAATGATTTGAATGCTACCCATGCATTTCTTTCAGTATCATTCAGTAAGTTTTGGAAGTGTGTGTCAGCAATTACCTTCCTTATTTGTGGACCTATGAACACACCTTCCTTCACTTTCGCATAACTCAACTCTGGAAACTTGTTGCAAAGGTACCGAAAAGCATCTGAGTCGTCGTCTAGTGCCTTCACGAAATTCTTCATGAGCCCCAGCTTGATGTGAAGTGGTGGCATGAGAACCTTATCACGGTCAATCAACGGCACACGAAGTACATTTTTATTTCCTGGCTGCATTATGTTTCTAATTGGCCAACTCTTTTTTATGTAGTGTTGCTTTCTATCTCTACTGTCCCACTCGCAGATTAAACAGCAGTACTTGGTGTACCCTGTCTGCATTCCCATGAGAATGGTGATGACTTTTAAATCACCGCAGATACACCATTTATACTCTTGATAGCGAATATTTTCAAGAAGTAGCGACATAGTTTCATATGTTTCTTTGAGGTGGATAGAATATCCAACAGGGACTGATGCATATTTGTTTCCATTGTGTAATAATACTGCTTTCAAACTTGTTTTAGATGAGTCGATGAACAATCGCCATTCTTCAATGTTGTGTTCCACCCCGAGACTTGACATGAGACCTTCGACATCAGAACAGTAGCAAATGGTGTCACTCATTGCAAAGAATTTCTCAAGTTCCTTCTGTCTGTGGCGAAAATATGAAGTAGTTGTACCCGGTGCAAGCAAATTAAATTCTTTAAGGCGTGAACCGAGCAATTCCTCTTGACCTTGTTAGGGCCAGGTCCCGTACGAGGTCAGACAGATCAGCATTAACTAAATGAATACCTTCTCCGGATTGGTAGTCAGGGTCGGATACGTTGCTGGAAGATGAAGGAGAACTTTCTGCTTGCGTTTCTTCATCAACTGTATATTCTGCAGGTGCTATTGGTATTGGACAACTTACGGGATCATGTGGAATTGGTTTAGAAACTGAGAGAATGTCTGGATACTTTACAGATGCACGAGTTTTGTAAGAAAAGCCTGTGACATTTGCCAAACAAAAATAACAGTCTGTTGTATGGTTTCTTGACTCACGCCATATTATGGGAACTCCGAATGCCATATGGTTGTTCTTCTTCGCCTTCCTAATCCAACCACGCAAGTTGCATGCACATGTCAAACAGATGAACTGTGGTGCCCAGGATTTACCAGTATCCACCTTTGAATCATAGTATAGTTCATAATTTATGCTTTCTTCAGAAATGGTGTAAAAGTCTTCCGATGGGATTTGTCTGTTAGATAGCCGCACACATAGCAAAACAGATCCGGTGAATTTATACAACCTCTGGACGCCATAATTTCGCCTTAACCTGAAAATTGAAAAAGAAAGAAATGAAAGATTAGTAATGCTATATCTTAAATGTTTTGACACGTTACATTAAATACAACTATTTTTACAGACGACGATAATATTGTATGGCGTTGTATGAAAAATTACTAAAAACGTGGGGGTTAAAAAAATGTGATGAACGGTGTTTCTAGAAAATTCATTTTTGTCAATATTTTAGAAACCTGACATGATAGAGCAACACGGTTTCCAGATTTGAAATCAGCATAAAAAACTACATTAGAAAAAGTGAACACCATACCAGATATCTATAGCTTGTTTATCAGTGTAATATTTAGGTATGACAGCTACTCCTATGTAATAGCTGTGTTATACCCCATTTTCATGGATTATTCAAGAAATAGTTTGTATATTGATATTTTTTACTGGGCATTTTCCACACCACAGAACTGAATAGTTGGTCTTTAAGATGGTTTTTCACTACATACAAAGAATGCTGGTAATAGTGGTATCAAATATTTATATTCATGAATTAGAATTGCATAATTTCAATTTAACATGAAGAACCAACATTGGGTACCTGCAAGTGGTGGTCTTTCAAGATTGACATCAAATAGAATCCTCTCCTTGCTGAGTGTCTTCAAAGCCTGTCAACATCCTCATCTCCATTAGCCCTGAGGGGGTGATATTTACTTTCCAAATCAGGCTCAAGATATCTCTATCAACTTCAGGTGTATTTCTTAAACCTTTTCACACAGAGAGCTGACAACAAGTAATTACTTCCCTTCTCCTACAAGCTGGTGACATAGAAATAGTTCCACAGTAAAACAGTCCAATTTTTCTTCAATATCTAAGGGAGAGCTCAAGGAATGTTGCCATCTACTGTGGGGCTGTGTGCTTCAAGTCCGCAAAACTCTAGGCAACAATTATTATTGATTTAACATGATTGTCATATTAGATATATTTGTTGATGTTGCCCACCTATGGTTGACAATATTATCAGTGTTAAAAATGTATAGAGTGATGGTTAATCAAGGTATAAATTAGTCAGAAATGTTTTATTGCACTGCACATGTCCCTACCTCATTTTTTAAGCTTATTAAACTCTTGAGCCATCAGTCTTTAACTTTTTATCCACATTCATGTGACCTGTTTGGGCTACTCCTAGTTGTTTCACCTAATTGACTGGGACTTCTTTGTTCACAAATTATTTCCTAATTTCTGATAACCCTTCATTATTATCATGTGCCAGCATTATTCATCATTACTATGATCTCTTTTAACATAAGTTGTGCTTTTCAGATCGTTTATATTCATATCTTTTCACATGTAACATTAATTTTTTCATAATATAACAAAGAAAAGTAATTAAGAAGTAGATTTTTATCTTTCCCTAATGTATGTGGATGACCTGTCATCCATGAGGAGCTGAAATGAGAGGGAGGGATGGGTGGTGGGTGGGATTGGAATTATGCCTTTTGACTTTGGCTACCTCCCTGGTAAGTATATGTATGTATGTATGTATGTGGTGTGTGTGGATATGTGTGTATGTATATATATATATATATATATATATATATATATATATATATATATATTATATATATATATATATATATATATATATATATATATATATATATATATATATATATATGCCACATTTAACCACATTAATTTTCACTTTTATCCCATGCCATCATGGTCGAGACTGACAAGGAGTTCGATGGAAGCATATATGGAAACTAATACGTAGTCAAGCTAAGGACTCTAACCTAGCTGAGATGTAACAAGCTGGGTCTGAGACCTTACCTCAACTACGTATCTTTTTCCTTTTATGCTTCTATTGAGCTTCTTGTCAGTCTTGATTGTGATGACATAAAATTAAAGTGAAAATTAATACGGTTGAAAAGATGAATATATATTAAGGGTATAGATGGGCAGGAGGTTTTCTCTTAAAACTGTGTCATTAAAAGTGATAACTAATTCAGAATTTTCTTTCAGATATTCTTCTTTTTCTGCAAGATTATCTTAATCTCTTTTTAAAGTTGTAAGATGATTTTTCCCTGTTTAAAATTTACCACACTGGCCCATGGAGGGTCCACAGTGATAGTGCAGAGAGCCTAGTTTTGGAGGACTCCAAGATTGTCCCACGAGCTAAGCCGGAGGGATATAAGAGCCACAGCAGCATAGACCACCACCGAACATGCTGCTTGAATATAGTACATTTACCTAGTTGTACTTACTTAGTTGTATTTTATGGGAAGGGGAGCTATTCTTGCAGTGACCCGTTTTTGTATTTCGCAAGATCAAGTTTGTTCTTAAATTCTTGTATGGTGTTTGCACACACTATTTATTTTGTCCAGTTTGTTCCAGATATCTATCACTCTGTGTGGGAAGCTATTCTTTTTCAGGTCTCTTCTGTAGCTGTCCTTTTTGAGTTTCTTTGCATGGCTCTGAGGAGATTTAATCTCGTCTTCATGGCCTCACGGAAGTACCTGACCTCCAGAGCAAAGGAGAGCCTGGCGTTGATCCAGATGCCCAAGTATTGATAGGTGGTCACCCAGGGGAGGATATCATCTTAAAGAGTAAGATGGGGGCATTGCTTCTGTGCCCTCAGACTCATTACTATGGTCTTGGCTGTCGAGATCTTCAGTCCCAGCCTTTCACATTCCTGGGAGAGGCAACTTAGTGCCCTCTGGGCCCTGTGAAAGAGGCAGCCACCCCCAGTGACCACCAATGCAAGATCCTCCACACAACAGAGGAGGCGAGTATCCTCCCCAAGATCAAGGAGAACCAGGTTCTCCATGAGCACATTCCAGAGGGTAGGACTAAGAATGCTAATCTGCGGGATCCCATTTTCTATCTTATGGTATGAGGATAGGTATCCCTGGAAGCACACTCTCGTTATTCTGTCCATGAGGTAGTCTGCAACCCAGATCAGGATTTTGTCTTGTACCCCTTTAGCAGACAAGGATGCAAGAATGGCAGAAGCACTTGCTCATTTGAATGCTTTTTCCAGATCCAGAAACACCACAATTGCAGGCTGACTACCAGCCAATCCAAGAAGGGTTGCCACACAATTGGTTGCTGCCACTCCTTGCAGTGGGGAAAGGGTTCTTTGGTATATGTACTTGTAGGTATAGATAATGGGGACATTATACAAACTTGGCATAGTCCCACAATCACTTCAAACCATTCATTCTTTCCATTACCTTCACGGAAACTACCATTTACACAAAAAATTGATCACCCTCCACACACTTCCCAGCACTACCTTTGTCCCTTCTATACCAGGCAGTATTCCTTCGGTAAGAAATAGGAAAACAAGGAAGGGTATCAAATAAAAAAAAATGAAAGTAGTGATAAGATATCTTTATTCACCAATGTTTTGATTAGCACTTTGGCAGCAACGAGAAATGATAAAGCTTACAATGACAAAGAAAATGTTATAGAATATGAGGAAAATTCCTGTTGCAAGGAAAGTTCCATGACCTCCATATGTTGCCCACAGGAATCCACCTGTCGCTCCTGCCAATGACTTTGCTGAAATGAAAGAGGGGATAGGATATAATTATCTTTTATTTTTTGTGCTTACATACGAGGTGTTGAGAGGCAGCACCTTCAAGTGGCAACATCAAGGCAAAAGAAAGAGGGTGGACCCACCCTTCCCACACACACAAACACAACAGAGGTACAAGGTCCCAAAAGAGGGATCATCCACCAGCCCACCGCTCACAACATTTAAAAAATCTCACCTGTGTCTGGAGGTGGCGTCCCAAGAAGCCAATATCTAGTCTCCTGGAGGGGCCCAATGTTCACATACCCTTTGGGACACTTGAATTTCCTTCTTTCCTCTCTCTCTCTCTCTCTCTCTCTCTCTCTCTCTATATATATATATATATATATATATATATATGTGTGTGTATATATATATATATATATATATATATATATATACAGGTACTCCTCGTTTAACGACGACAATTGGGACCAGCGCGCCGTCGTTAACCGAATTGGTCGTTAAGCGAAAGTGTATACATATACATACACGTACTGTATGTACAATGTCCAGCAATACATGTATCTTTATTTTCGTATATTTTCCCTCTTTTATACAGTACATTAAAGCTTTATTTACTGTTTATTTATGGTGGTTAGGTTCCTAAAATTACCGTATATGACCAAATCCGCGTATGCTGACATTCCATATTGAATACCGGGGTATTTTTTTAGTTTCGACCATGGGTGCAATATAGCAATAGAAAATTAATTATTAATTTTGTAAATTAAAAATGTATTAACGTAATATGCAATTTTGTGGGCGGAAATGAAAGTAAAAAATACCTTGCTACAAGTCGGTACCATAGGCTCGGGACGCCATCTTGTCATCTGCCAACGTCTCTCATGACGACGACGAGCCGGATGACATTTAATTTGCAGGTAATGATTTATTAAACACAGGTTAGGTTAGTTTAGTTTATGTTAGACAAATTAATTTATCATCCTTTCATTTCTTCGACATCGGCATCTATCATAACAAATATGGTGTTCCATTCGTCCGACATGACTTCGTTACTTACGAAATCTGTTTTAGCATTTTTTTTTTCATTTTCGCTCACAAAATTGCATATTACGTTGATACATTATAATTTACAAAATTAATAATTAATTTTCTATTGTTATATTGCGCCCATGGTCGAAACTAAAAATTTACCACTACCGGTATACACTGTACCCCAGGTAGTTTTTGCAGCTTGCAGGATGGTAATGTAGACCTAAGCTTCAGAACACTTTACCTCACAGCTAATATCCACCGTACAAGTTCATTTATAACATACAAATTTGCCTCAGCCAACTTAATTATCGTACACGACGTTGTAACTTCGGGATATTTACGTTAAACGACGTCATAAAGCCCGTCGTTACTCCGAGTTGTCGTTAACCGAGTAGGTCGTTAAACGAGGAGTACCTGTATACATTACATACATATACCAAAGGCTTTTTCCCATTTACACGGGGGTAGCCAAAAAGAAAAAGGCATAGAAACCACTCCCAGCCATTCCATTACTTACATATTCCACTCCCACCCTCCTCCCTCCCTCTTATCTTGGCACCTCCTGGATGACAGGTCATCCTTGCATCCTGTCCACTGCCCTGGATCAGAAGTAGTGTCGCAAGACACAGCACATCCATAGCAAGGCCGCTTCATAAATTAGGCGACCCCCCTCCGTCCCCTCATGCAGAAAAGGAGATGGGGAGAAATCCCTTCAGGCTGCATCAAATATTTTCTCATACATACTCCCTAACCCCCCATCCCCCACCCACTCCCCTTCATGCATCACAGCATCATCCATACACAACCTTTCTCCATTCACCCCTATCTTCTGTCCTCTCCCATCCTTCCTCAACAGACATACCTCTCTTTTGTAATGCCCCTTTCACCCCATCCATCCATCTCATCCTAGGATGCCCCCTCATATTCAAAATTCAGCTGTATTCAGAGTTGATAAATTGGAAGAACTAAAGAAGAATCAAAACCCTTACTAAAGAAAAAGAATAATTAAAAAGACAGTTAAAAGAAGTAAAAGATGAGAATGAGGAATCAAAGAAAGAGAATAAAGAGTCCATAGCAAAAGAAGCACAGGGTTGGAGAAAAGTCTAAGAGAACAACAAATTTGTATTTAGAGATATAGTGAAACAACAGATGAAAGAACAAACTAAGGACACAGTTATTAAAGTGATGAGAGAAAAGGACAATATAGAAAGAGACTCAGTGGACAAAAAGAAATGTATATTTATATTAGGGATGGAAGAGAAGTATAATCCAAATAGGACCACAAGAGTAAAATAGGAAAAGGAAAAGGTAAACAAGATATTAGAAGTAGTTCAAGAGGATGGACAAGAAACAGGGAAAGAAATTGAAGAAATATATAGACTAGGGAAATATAATACAGATAAGACCAGACCAATTAAGATCAAATTCAGGTCACAAACGACAGTAGAGAATATCTTAGCAAAAACAGGGAAACTAGCAGACAGTGATCAATATAAACAGGTATGGATAAAAAGAGAAATGAATAAAGAGGAAAGAGAGGATGAGAAAACAAAAAGACTAGAAGCTAAAGAAAAAACGAGAAAAGAACAGAGTCAGAAAAAGAGAAATTCTATTGGAGAGTAGTGGATATGAAAGTGAGGAAATGGTTCATAGCAGAGAAAAACGGAAAGGAAAAAGAAAACACGATGGGTGTAGCAGAAAATTAAAAGTGTCTTACACAAATATAGATGGCTTAATAACAGGTTTGAACTGACTGAATGGTTACCTGAAGGAAAAAGAACCGGACGTAGTGGGAATTGTAGAGACAAAATGGAAAGGTCCACTACCACCCAACAGTGTAGGACATGGTGCATATAATTATTGGATTAGAAACAAAGGGGTGGAGTTATGTTCCTGACTAAGAAGGATATAAATGTGAGGAATGTCACATATGGAAAGAATAGAGTAGAGATGATTATGATAGAAGTGGAGGACAGGGATTGGAAGAGCAGGAAGTTTGTGGTAAATTATGTGCCTCCTAAAACGGCTTCATGGGAAGAGTGAGAACACAAAAATATGTTAGAAGACACAAGGATAACACTAAATAAGATAATGGAAGATGGAGGAAGAATACTTATAATGGGTGACTTTCAGTGCAAAGAAATCTGCTGGGAAGAGATGACAGTGAAGGGTGGAGACGACCCGACTTGGTATGATTATAGAGCATACAATGACGCAATGCATCCAAGAGAATACTAGGTATAGAAATGAAGAAGAACCATCGAGACTGGACCTAATAATCACACCAGAACCTGAAATAGTGGACAAGATTGAATATAAGACACCAATAAATAAAAGTGATCACATATTGGTTGAACTGGAACTAAATGTGGAAAAATACATGGAAATAAACAAACAATATAGAAAGGGAAGATTGATGTATGGAAAAACAAATTTTGATAGAATAAGATAATTCTTTCAAAAAGAATACAGAGTAGAAGAGAACTGGACTATTTTGACAAACTCATAAAGGAGTGGAAAAGTATGTTCCAAGACATAAACAAGAAAAAGGATATGTAAAGTGTTGGTACAACAAAATACATAGGGAGTTAAAAGACAAAAGGGATAAAGCTTGGATAAAATGAAAAAAAAAATGAAAAATGAAAAATATATACTAGTTATAAAAAACAATATGTACAAGTATGCAGAGAAGAAAAGAGAAAATATATAGGGAGTTAAAAGACAAAAGGGATAAAGCTTGGATAAAAAAAAAATGAAAAATGAAAAATATATACTAGTTATAGAAAACAATATGTACAACTGTGCAGAGAAGAAAAGAGAAAATACGAAAAAGATGTCGTAGAAAAATGTAAAGATCAACCAAAACTATTTTACAGATTTGTAAACAACAAATTGAAAACAAACAAGAATTAGAGAAACTACGACAAGGAGGAGTTGAATACGCAGAGGAAATAGAAATGGCAGAAATTATGAACAAGCATTTTAAATCGGTGTTTACAAGGGAGACCATACAACCTGGAGATATCGAGTGGGAGAAGAAAGTTACCCCTATGAAAGAGATAGAAGTAACAAGGAAAGAAATAATGAATCACCTAAGTAATCTCGATGTCAGAAAATCGCATGGACCAGATGAAATGGCAAACTGGATTTTAAGAGAATGCAGGAATGAACTAACAGACAAAATACATAGTCTAATAAGCAGTTCATTGAAAGAAGGAAAAGTTCCAGAAGGCTGGAAAAGAGCAAATATAGTACCAATATATAAAGGGGGAAACAAGGAAGACCCTACTAACTATAGACCGGTCTCTCTTACAAGTGAACACTGCAGAAAATTGTGAGTCGCTGTAGAGTGATCTGAATAAAGTATGGGAATGGAGTAGGAAGTGGGAGATGGAATTCAATATTAAGAAGTGTAGTATAATGGAATTTGGAAGAAGCAAAAAAAAAAAAAAAAGAATAGTGGGATCATATAAATTGGGAGAAGAAATTAAAAAAGTAGAAAATGAGAAGGACATGGGAGTCATTATTATGAATAATATGTCCCCTAAGAAACATATAAAAAAAATTTGGAGAAACTTATAATTTGATAAGAACAATCAAAGTGGCATTTACATACCTGGATGAAGAAATGGTGAAGAAAATACTAGTCACTTTGATAATGCCAAGATTGGAGTAGGCAGTGACGACGTGGTCACCAAGTACAAAAAATGTATAACAAAACTTGAAAGAATACAAAGAGCAATTACGAAATTGGCACCAGCACTCTCAGAACTATCATATGAAGAGAGACTAGCAAAACTTGTGCTACAGACATTAGAGCAAAGAGGAGAGAGAGGAGATTTGATAACTGTTTATAGAATCATGAAAGGCATAGAAACTATTGATAGAGAGGATCTAATAAAATGGGATAGTAGAGATAAAAGAGGACACGGAAAGAAAATCAAGAAAGACAGTTATAGAAGAGAAATGAAAAAGAACAGCTTTCCCCACAGAGTAATAGACGTTTGGAAGAAGTTAGATAAAAATGTGGTGTGTGCAAAAACGATACACGAATTTAAAAAGTCTAGATAAAACGAGATATGAAGACAGGACACCACGAGCATAGCTCCCCTTCCTGTAAAATACAACTAGGTAAATACACAACGTATTAAGGTAAATGGAAATGGCATTTGACTACTTGGATGAGGAAATGATTAAAATATATATATATAAGTTACACTAATAAGACCAAAACTGGAGCACGCAGTGACACTATGGACACCCAGTACTAAAAAGAATGTAAAGAAATTAGAAAGAATAGAAAGAGCAAGGACAAAGTTGGCACCAACTCTCTCCAAATTAATATACAAACAAAGATTGTCCAAATTGGAATTACCAACTCTGGAACAAAGAAGAGAAAGAGGAGATCTACGGACTATAGAATCATGAAAGGACTGGAAATTCTAGATAGGAATGATTTATTAAAATGGGACAATGGAAAAACAAGAGCACAAGAAAAAAACTCAAAAAAGGTTAACTATATAAGAGATCTGAAAAAATAGCAAAATAGCTCCCCACATAGAGTACCGGATACCTGGAATAAATTAGATAAAGAAACAGTGTGTGCAAACACTATTCAAGATTTTAAGAAAAAAAAAAAAAACTTGATGCTGAAAGATACAAAGACGGGGCACCACGATCATAGCTCCCTTCCCGTATAATACTAGGTGAATATAACTATATATATATAACTATATATATATATATATATATATATATATGTATATATATATGTATATATATATTATATATATATATATATATATATATATATATATATATATATATGTATGTTTTATATATATATATATATACAGGGAAAAGGCAAAGGTATCAAGGGACTGTTAATGAGTTATTTGATTGGGAATGACACATTACAAGAGTATCTACTAAGTATTTCAGTGGCTTTGACCCATCGTTTTTCGCTCATATTTCCGAAATAATCATTCACATCAGCATGGTATATTAGCACAGCCTAATTCACACCCCGCCCTAATTTTTGACGTTATAGTGTATTCACAAGTGTATTTAATTACGGTGTTTACTCCTGATATTAAGTGTGTCGTAGCCGACACCCGTGAAGTAAATCAAACAAATGAAGTTGGGATACACCAAGGTCAATACATATAGGTCTGCCAATGTAAAATCCCGCGCCGTCTGTGAGGTCTCTGTGACCTCATCTGGGCCCCTCTTGACCTGAATGAGTATTGGGTTCGGCTAGAGCCGCTAGACAACTTGACAAGTTAGGTAATTCAGTTGCACCTGCTCTGTGAAGGTTACTGCACGTCGTACAGTCTATCTGTTGTACTGTCTCGGATTTTTATTATTATATTTTGGAAAGAATGCCAAACAACTGTGCAGTTTATGCCTGCTTCAACAGAAAAGTAAAAACAGCAGGCTCAGGCATTCGTTATTTTAGATTCCCAAAAAATGAAGAAATCAGGAAGAAATGGATTATATCATGTGGTCGTGCTGACAAGATAAATGCTGACAATGCAGTGATATGTTCGGTACATTTTTGTAACAGTGATTACAAGGATGACATGAAGTCTCGTCTCCTTCAAATCGAATCACCGCAGAGGCAGCGAGTGCTGAAGGATGGAGCAGTTCCCTCCCTTGTTTGACCTAAAGGTAAGATATGTGTAAACCAAAATACTACTATTACTACTACTACTACTGCTACTAATGATAATAACAACAACAGTGGCTTAGAGTACTTTATGTCACAGCAAAATAAGTCTTTATTATGTATTGGTATCATATTTGTGAGTGAGGAAGGGAGATCTACGATATTTTTTATTATTCTAAAGAATATTTTCAACACTTTCAGATACCTGTCCAACTGAGATATGCGGCGGCAGCAGCAGATAAGACAGACAGGGCAGAAAAGCGTGGGCGCAAAGGAACAGTGCAGCAACAAATGCTAAGTGACAATAGTGATGAGTTGCATAAAAGTGATGCTGGTAATAGAGTAATTTCAAACATCTGTGACACACAAGGTGATCAAAGTGACCAACCAGCAAGTGGTAAGGATAGCCATAATGTTCTACAGAATAAGATGAATATTATGGAGAGGCCTTCCTCACCAAAAGCAGCAAGTGTTTCAGAACTTCCAGAAAATATTCAGAACAAAATTAGAAAGCTAGAAGAGGAAAATCAACAGCTACAGAAAGAAAACGCTTCCTTGAAAGAAAACATTTGTCATTCACAAGTAAGTGATTGCAAAGTGCATTATGAAATTCGGAATATTTTGAAACCTCTTTTCAGTGGGACCCAAATAAGTGCTTTAATTATGAAAAGCAAGAAAGTGAAATCGTGGACTGATGAAGATATAGCATCCGCCCTTACTCTTAGAAGTTTAAGTCCAAGATGTTATAGGTATCCAAGGAACAAAAAGGGATTTCCATTGCCATCTGTGTCCACTTTAAATCACCGAGCACAGAAGTTTGCTTGTGAGCCTGGCCTCTTACCATCTGTTTTAACACTACTGAAATCAAAATCTGAAATGTTAGGTACAGTTGAAAAGCTTACAGTACTCTCATTGGATGAAATGAGTATCGAAAAACAATGGAGTTACGACAAAGGGAATGATGTACTTTATAAACCACATAAAAGTGTTCAGGTTGTTATGTTAAGAGGGCTTGTAGGGAGGTGGAAGCAACCAATATATCATCAGTTTGATGAATCGAATATGCAGGACCAGTTATTAGACATAATTAAAGAAGTCGAATATGTTGGTTATCCTGTTGTTGCAGTGGTACATGACTTAGGATCTACTAACTTGCGTATATGGGAAAAGTTTGGTATTGACCCAATTGAAGCAAAGAAAACTTCCTTTAGAAACCCATGTGCTGATAGAGAAGTGTTTGTATTTGCAGATGCTCCTCACTTGATCAAACTGATTAGAAATAACTTTGTGGATTCAGGGTTCTTCTTGAAGGATGGAAGTTTTGTTTCTGATTCCTGTATTCGGGAAATGCTTGTCAAAACCAAGACAGAATATGGTTTAGCTTATAAACTGAATGATATGCACCTGAATGTACGTAAGCATCAAAGACAACGTGTCAAACATGCAGTGCAGTTACTTTCACAGTCATGTTCCAGTTCAGTTAAATATCTAGGAGAAAAGGGACTGTTAGAAAGTCACAACTGGTTTGAAACTGCAGAAGTGATAAGTCTGGCGGACAAGTGGTTCGATGTTATGAATTCTTATTCCATGTATGGTGACAAAAGCTCACGCAACGCATTTGGAATTCAGTTAGGTAATCAGATAAACATTTTGAATAAGATGACTAACCTGATGGCAACAATGAGAGTAAAAAAACCCAAATCAAAGAGCCTTTATAAGTTTCAGAAGGGAATAATGTTATCGAATCAGTCACTTATAGGTCTATTTCAAATGGTTCAGAAGTTATACGATGTTAAATACATAATCACACAAAGGCTTAACCAAGATTGTCTTGAGCATTTTTTCGGGTGCATTAGACAAATGAGTGGTCCATTCGAGCACCCAAATGCTGTAGATTTTAAATTCAGGCTGAGAAAGGTGTTGCTTGGGAAAGAAGTCGCATTAGTTAGTGACAAAACAAATTCCAGGAGTAAGGATGACGATTATGACTGCCTTTCAAGTCATACGTCTCAGGGGAAAAATCAAGATATAAATGAAACATCTAATAAGAGAAAACTAGCATTGGAAATATGCTTAACTAGTCTCGTTTTTAAAAGCATGGATGTTGATTTGCAGTCTGATAACACTGATGTTGATGCTGACATAGATGGAAACATGAGTGAGGTGGAAATATCTGAAAATGGAGTAAAATCTGTTGCAACAGTAATTGAAGAAGAGTCATTGCGATACATAGGAGGTTATATAGTAAAGAAATTTGTTTCAAAGTACCCTCGGCTACGGAAAAATGTATGTAATGAGCCATCCTCACACAAGACATGGATAGATATGGTAAATAGAGGTAATCTGTATATTCCTTCTGATCATTTATTTTCCCAGTTAACAATCATGAGAGAGGTGTTCAAGGCTCTACATTCTGAAGATCTTACAGAAGGAACCAATTGTTTGAAAAACTCTCACTTCTGATCTTGAAAGTGCAAATGTTGACTTACCTAAAGATGTCATAGCATTTTTTGCTAAAATCTCCTTGTACTTTAGAATGAGGCATCTCAATAACCTTCTAGTTTTGGAAAAGAAAAAACAAAGAGAATGCAGAAGTGAGGCTCGTAAAACTAAGAAATTGTAATACAGCTATGAGAATCTTCAACATCTGAATTCACTTTCCTTTGTTCAAAACATATCATTTTCATGATTTCACTGGGTGCAGGTTCTCATTTAAAGAGTTTGTAATGTGATTTATTGCTATGTATATTTACAAGATAGAAATTAAAAACATACTTTACGGCATATGGCTTAATATTTGTTACCAAAGAAGTTGTCTCAATAAAGTTTCATTCATATATATAGTTTTATTTTAAATTGAATTTTCCATATAATATCGACAGTACTTAGAAATTAATTAATTTATATTGTAACTGGAAATAGTCACTTAAATCTGAACAAGTAGGGAAGAAAAACTTAGTAACGGAGAATGAGGTATGGATGGGCCTAGTTGAGCCCTACTGCTCAAGAGGGGCTCAGGTGAGGTCACAGACACCTCACCCGATTTCACATTGGCAGACCTATATGTATTGACCTTGGGATACACGAGGTAGTTTGTGATGACGTCACGACTTCACCTGTTTGATTTACTTCACGGGTGTCGGCTACGACACACTTAATATCTGGATTAAACGGCGTAATTAAATACACTTGTGAATGCACTATAACGTCAAAAATTAGGGCAGGGTATGAATTAGGCTGTGCTAATATATCATACTGATGTGAATGGCTATTTCGGAAATATGAGCAAAAAACGATGGATCAAAGCCGCTGAAATACATAGTAGTATTCTGTGTGTGACAACCAACGCCTTTGTTCTTGGGGACAGTATCGTGCCTTGAGTCATGGAGGTGGTAAAGGAGAGACTGCAGATTTTAAAAGTGACCAACATTCTTTTTAGAACAGAGATATACTCCAATCATAAAATAGTACATGATTCTGGTCCATAGGGATGACACTAAAGTCCCTGAAATATTAATTGCGCAAAGCTTATGCAGTCATTACTCCATACGGCGGCAATTACAAGAGCGAAAGAGAAACATCTGGAAGTGTTGGTCATGGAAAATCTTTCAATCGAATAATATGTAGACAATATTGTGGTAGAACCACATAACCTGTTGACAAATGCATGAGTAACATTTCAAGATATGGATGGGAAGGTAAAAAAAAAAAATAATAATAATAAAAAAAATAAGATAAAATAATGTGATCTACCCTTGATTAGAGTATTAAGGAGTGGTGTGTTCACCCCCCCCCTAATATATATATATATAATAGCCAATATATTACCGAGTCAAGTATACAAGCATAGAAGGAAGAAGGTGATACAGCATAAAGAAAGATTAGTAAAATAAATAATTAAATATATAAATAAATAAATAAATAAATAAATTTGACCTTACCCTCGAAAGAAGGAAAAATGAGGACAGTGAAAGAAATGAACAGAAGTGACTGAGGACATCTCTTATTCAGGGGCTGGAGAGAATCAAGAGGTCACAGAAACAATATAAAATGTTAAGGGGCTTGAAGGACATTCAGAGGCAGTTTTCTATATAGGCCTTTGTTTATACATCGTCATCATCATCATCAATGAAGAACATACGCCAGGGGGCACATCTCCTCTTTTACACGCTGATGTATTTCTTTGCGATTTCCCCAAGAAAGTCCTATTCCAAACTGCTCTCAGCAAGATCTGTGGACTTGCTCCAGTCATAAGTTCTGTGGGCGTCCCTTTGTCTCCTCCACCAAGGGTAGTCTCTCTAGTAGATAACACTATAAGCGGGATCAACATTGGGAAAATGAGCCACAATCCCATATATCAGGAGTTGACGTTCAAGAATTATGCTGATAATAGGCTTTGACTGAGCCTCACGAAGCTATCACTGGTTTGATACGAAGTCATATCAGTGAAACATGATTCTCCAAAGGCATTTGGTACCAAAGACGTCGAGACACATCTTCAAGTCTGCATTCAAAATCCATGTTTCATAGCCATGCAGCAATGCAGGGAACATGAGAGCATGTGAAGATTCGGATCATAGCCCTCCTGTCAACAATGACATATACGCTGATTTAGCGTGTCCATAACACTATAGGCTATACCAGACCGTTGAAGTAGTTCCTGACATGACCCACCACCGTTAAGTACTACGCTACCAATGTATGTGAATTTTTTCAATACTTCGATGTCCTCCCCACATCCATTAACAGAATGAAATGTGGCATTCGGTAAGCTTCCAAAAATTTGGACTTTGGTCTTTGACCAGTATATTTGGCCATTGGTCACTAGGGTTGCAACCATGATTTCCAACGACTCCACAAGAAGTATTGTATCAAGGCAAAGACAAGGACAATTACCTTCGGGTTACCAATGGATGATCCGCAATAACAATGACCAGTAACTTTTTCTAATACCCAGTTCATACAGGTGATGAAAGATATCAAGGCGAGACGCACCTGTATTTCACTCCCGAATTAGCAGGAAAGAAAGCAGACACGTCTCCTCCAAAATTCACAGCATCTTTTGTCCCAGAATATATGCCACCCATCAGTCCAATGATCCTCACAGGAATCCCACTGACCCACAGATCCCAGAGCACTCAACGGTGCAATGAATTAAGATCCTTCTTGATATCAACGTAGGCTGCAAACAACACGTTAGTGCACCACAAGAACACAAAGCACTAGGAAATTAGGAGTCAGCAACAGATGGACGATCTCTCTGTCTGGCATAATGAGTAGTGTAATGCCGCTGTAAATGTTGTAGACGTGACTGATCCATTTCCCCTTCCAGATAGGGATGGCCATTTTTTTAAGTCAAAGGGAATGGCAGGCAGTGCCACATGCAACTCACGGATCAAGGCCTCACCTTCGGCTTTCAGCAACTCTACGCTGACGTTATAGATATCAACCTTATTTCGACCCATCAGCTTACAACCTCTCTGATCTCACTCTGCGAAGGCAGTTTCATGCATCGGTGGAACGACAATCGCCATGTACAACTGCTCAAAACACTCAGTCCAGTGAGCACTACACTCGCTCTACATCTGACACTAGTTTTCCATCGGCTCTTCGGACAGTGCTTCCTTGGTTCATATATTTTACATATATGGACCAGAGTTTCTTCAGGACTCGGTGAGCAAGTCTGAGGTCATTCGCATTGAAATGGTCCACGATATCTCCCGACGATTCTCACAACATAGTTCTTCTTATCCTTTCCTTATACTTTCTACTTTTTATGAAAGCTTCAGCCCCTCGTGGGCCCAGATCCTTAACCAATGTGACAGCACCACACTCATCTCTACATTCTCCACTGTCTCACTCGACGCCATGCCACTTCATGATCATGGACTGTCTCCAATGCATTCCTCGACAACTTCCTGAGTTTCGTCTTTAAAAAGTATCCCACAGTTCTTCATGACTCCCAAGGGCGTCAAACACTTAGAATCGATTAGAGGTTACCACGGCAAACTCCTGCACACACGTCAGGATGAAATCCGGTTGGATTACATCGTGGGATTCTTCTGGATATGACATGGGGTCTAAGTGCTGCAACCACAAATCTATGATTGGTCCCGGAAAACTTGGAGCTCGGGCAAATCTCTCAGACCTTTAGACTCCTGAAACGAGTACTAAGAAATATGTGCATTACGATAATATTTGTAAAATTAGGTAAATACACCCACAATTAATATTATTCATGTACCAAATTTGTTTACATTACCTAGGAAGCTGAGGATTTTCAGCACAGAGAGTATTGTGGCCGTACTTCCTGCAGGTGCAATGTTGTTGGCATGATACACGATGGCAACTTTGAAAAGACCATAATTGAACCCATGCAGGAATTCAATTGGGAGGAAGTACCACGGGTTGGTGACAGTGTAGTAAAGGATATATCGCACGCTGAAATTTAACAGGACCAGTACGAGAGATCCCGTTACACCAACTCTTTTGATGATGTAATCTGGAAGAAAAAGGGATATGTAAGGATCGGACATAGATATGAAGAATGCACGCCATGAGACACAGAACTGTGATCAAA
This sequence comes from Oratosquilla oratoria, assembly GCF_046742065.1. Taxonomy (NCBI): domain Eukaryota; kingdom Metazoa; phylum Arthropoda; class Malacostraca; order Stomatopoda; family Squillidae; genus Oratosquilla; species Oratosquilla oratoria. The sequence continues at coordinate 23,282,695 of NC_134789.1, forward strand.
CTTGTCAGGAGGAAGTTTTCATTGATCATTTGGAGTTAACCCAAGGCACCCTTGCCTAAATGGAGGGAGTATGTACGTTGAGACACATACTATTCATACACAAGTTTTCAATGCATCATGTTCCCATCAGAAATTGTTTACCAATAGTTCTACTGGACCTAGATAAATTAGATATCAACTCATCTTTTCCCACTTGATTTTCTTCAAAGTGTCACCAACCTCTGAAATTTCAAGGTTTTCATTGCCA
>NC_134789.1:23287941-23295441 GCF_046742065.1 Oratosquilla oratoria
AATAAATTATAATAATAATAAATAATAATAAATAATAATAAATAATAATAATAATAATAATAATAATAATAATAATAATAATAATTAATAATAATAATAATAATAATAATAATAATAATAATAATAATAATAATAATAATAATAATAATAATAATAATAATAATAATAATAATAATAATAATAATAATAAGAAGAAGAAGAAGAAGAAGAAGAAGAAGAAGAGTGGTCAACGAATGGGATGTACTTAGTAACCATGTAGTGAGCGCTGAAACTATCGGTTGTTAGAAAAGGTTAGACAATTTTATGGATGGGGATGATAGGTAGTAATGGACATGGAACTGCCTAGTGTAGGCCTTTTGTTCTCTTGCACTCTTCTTTATTCTTGTGTTCTTATATATATATATATATATATATATATATATATTATATATATATATATATATATATATATGTATATATATACTGTATATATTATATATATATATATATATATATATATATATATATATATATATATATATATATATATATATATATATACATACATACGAACGTTAACGTTGAAATCCTGAATACGACAGGTTTGGTAAAAGTTTATGAAAACATTGGTTTTGTCTTTAGTTGTTGCATCATTCGTCAGGTAGCTAGATATGACGTGCCTCCTTTACCATAATTTTATAGTCTTTCATATTTCGTAAATAATAAGATAGTTGGTAAGCAGAATCTATCCACATGAGTATTCGAACTTATATATAAAGAAAATACAAATGTAACACTACAAAAGAATCAAGTTATCCGAAATGATTATCTTGTTTTCAGTGATCGGATTAGCAATATTGTATATAAAAGTGGTGAAGCCTGCTATTCAGAATATTTTCCATGAATGTAAGTTTATGTACTATGAGGAATTAAGAATTATTGTCTACATTATTACCATTGTTAAGGTTGAGTTTTTGAATTGCGTGACATTATATGCTAGCTAGAATTGCACATAAAAGCAAAAACGACCTTCGAAAGAAAAATACCTCATTAAATTTTGTTTTCATTCAGTCTGATATGACTTACAAATCACAGTTACAGTATTATTTGATTTAATCTCTCCTGTGTGTTTGTTTTTAATATTTGAAAAGATCCAATACTTAAAAGATAATTATATGTTCCCAACAACTTCGGTTGGCACGTGAGAAATCATTTGCATCGAAGATTGACCGATTTTGGCATACGCGCTTGAAAAGGTTCCCCACCCCTGTCCTAGCATCTCCTACCGCCATACTCAATGTCTCCTTGTCTTTTTCCATATTCAGTTGCTCAATGAATTATTTTGCCCATCTCTCTCTTACAATCTCCTCTTCTATTAACAATTGTTCGTCTACTTCCTTTACCTTCTACTCTTTGTACTCTGTAGCCAACACGCAAAGTGACCTCTTAAAATACTCGTGACCGCCAAGTACCATGTCTCCAGACCAGATCAGTCATGGGATTGACTTTAAATATCCTAGTTATTCTTATGGAAGACAGCTCTTCTTTAAAGAATAGTACCAGCCGTTAGCACTGAGCATGGAAGTGTTCATTTCAAGTGTGCGTAAGGGAATCATACCGCGGCGAACTAAGTGTTCTGACAGGTACATTCTGACGAGAACACTACCAGCCGTCGGCACTGAGCATGGAAGTATTCATTCCAACTTGTGCCCAAGGAAACCATACCACGGCGAGCTCAGTGGTGTGTTCTGACTCCCCTTTTGAAAAAATTCCTATGCCTTCCTCTCCCTGCCACTCACTTTTTAGGTTGGACACTTAGTTTACTTCATACGGAAGTAACATTGGCGACCCAGGAGCCGAGGCAACATTGGCGACCCGGGGGCAGAGGTAACATTGACGACTTCGGAGTCGAGGCAACAACTCATTTTACTATCCAAAATATTTTTATATTTATTTCAAAATTCACACCCACCCACCCCACCTCACATTCATTTTTCTCTTGGCGTTTCTCACTTTGCATTTTCCTTCTACCCTCTTTGCTTTGCATCTCTCATGTGCTTCCTTATTTCTTCTTTGCAACCATTCCCTGTATGCTCACCTCTCCTACCACTTCCCCACTATTTTTTTTATTCCAACATTCATTACCCTTCCCTCTATTTCCATCTGTTCTACTTTTTCCACACACAATTTTTGCATATTTTAGGACTTCTTTCTTAAAAAACATGAATTTCTCTTCTACTTCCGCTTCCCCTTCTCTTTCACTACTTTCCACATACTTCTCAGTTTCATCTTTTTCACTTCTCACTCTGCTTCTCTCTTTTGTCTTATTTCTCCACTTTACATCCACTCTCATTTTCCTTTGCCCAGGTGATGATCACACATTCCACTGTTCTCTCCCCACACGTTCACATCTTGTTTACTTTCTTATGGAGGTCCGTCGGTGGTCGACGACGAAAGTGCTCCGGTGAGATGAGATGGGAGAGTGAGGTTGGGTGGTGATGCTGAGGTCTCTGTCCTTGATGCCAACGGAGGTGACTCTGGAGACCAAGTCTTGATCCACATATCCTACTACTCTCCGGGCAGATTATATCTGTATCATACGGATAAACTCTGTTCTTGAGCTGATGTCTTTTTTCCTGCCGGTCGTCCCGTGCTTGGTTACGAACAGAATCAAAATTACAAAGGATTACAAAGGAAGAGCATGCCGGCAGGAGATCTTTTGGTCCATAACTCGGTCGGATGCGAAAAAAAAGAATAAGCAGATAAATAATAGAATAGAATAGAATAGAATAGAATAAAATAAAATAAAATAAATAAAATAAATAAATAAAATAAAATAAAATAAAATAAAATAAAATAGAATAAAATAAAATGAAACAAACAAACGAATAAATAAAATAAATAGATAATAATAAACAATAAACAAATAGGTAAATAATATTGATTTATAATAAAAACCAGATAAATAATAATAAATAATGATAAATTAACAAATAAAATAAAATGAATTAAATGGCAGGCATTACAGCATATTGTTTAAGTGTTTATCTACATGAATCTTAAAATTTCAAACTGTATTACATTTTACAGCCTCTGCAGGAAGTTTACTCCATTCATTCAGGTGTCTCACCCCTTTGTATGTCATGAGGCGTGATCAGAGACGATGGTGTCTAGATCTGTTGCTGCGATGTAACACTTCTTGAGTGTGGTTTTTAGCTGAACGTTGTAGCGCTTTTTCTGACCCCCGCGCATTGCGACGTGCATCAGGTAGTCGCCCATAAAGAATTTGCCTGGGAAGACGTGACCAACCACCCTGGGCCATATACACTTACATCCACCTTTTTCTTAAACAATATAAATTAAATTACTTACGAAAAATATCAGATTCTTTGGGGAACGAAAGACTCTGAGAAAGTCTTTGGGTTGAGCCTTTTCCGCCTCTAGTCCATTGACTTTCATCCGCACTAGCACGAAGACGTCAACAAGTGTAAAGAGAATCACCATGATGAAGCTTGGTAAGTAATCTCGCTCTGGTAAGTTGGCCGAGTACAGATCAACAAGAAGTCCACTGACTAAGGCACTAATCGTCCAGGCGAGAGACCCAAACAGAAGCTGTCGCCCAAGCAGTAGAGTGTCTTTTCCTGTGCAGAAAGAAATATATTAGGAAGAGCTTGTTTTTAGCTAGATTAATTTTCATAGATGAATTTTATTGTAGAAATAACCCGTAAAATCTAAGAGAAATGTGATGTTAAAATGCTTCCGGGAATTTTCTAAAAACAGACGATACTTCTGTGAATATAATAAGGTAATAAAAGAATTGCAGGATATTATTTGAAGTCATAAAACATTTGTAGTATACTGTAGTAGATTTTTGTAACTGCATATAACCTAAAAAAGACAGATTAATGTCATGCATATTCTTACATATGAAAATATTGTAATTTGAAATACAGTAGGGAAAATATGTAGAGCATATATTTTTTCAGAGTAAAAAATGTGTGCGTGTAAAGGTCACAGAATTACCCACACATCGGTCATATATAAGCTCTGAGCTCTCTTCCGGGAGGGAAATAGCTGTCAATCACGAGTCCAACATGTGATCCAAGACCATGGTGAATCACACACACACACACACACACACACACACACACACACACACACACACACACACACACACACACACACACACACACACACACACACGCACACACACACACACACACACACACACACACACACACACACACACACACACACACACACACACACACACACACACACACACACACACACACACACACACACACACACACACACACAATAGCTAAAATCTGTGAAAGGTAATCAAAAGTAGATGGACTAAACACCTGGAAGAAAACAATATACTAAATCGAAAACAATTTGGTTTTAAACAGGGAAGATCATGAACAACAAACTTGATTTGTTTTTATTCAAGGTTAATAGATATAATGCAAGAAAGGGACGGATGGGCAGACTGTGCTTTCCTGGACTTACAAAAGGCGTTTGATAAAGTACCACACAAAAAACTATTAAGAAAACTCGAAACAACAGGTGTACACGGAAAATTACTGAAATGGATGGAAGATTTCTTGCATGGGAGAAAAATGAGAGTGGTGCTCAGAGATAAAAACTCTACCTGGGAAGAAATGATAAGTGGAGTCCCACAGGGTTCAGTATTGGCTCCAATAATGTTTGCTATATATGTAAATGACATGGATGAAGGTGTAGAATGCTATATGAACTTCTTTAAAGACGGCTCAAAACTACTAAAGAAAGTAAGGAAAAAGACTAAATCACTATAAAGAGACCTGGAAAAGGTCTGGGAATTGAGTCAAAAGTAGGTAGTGAACTTCAACATTAAGAAATGTATAATAGAATTTGGAAAAAGTGTAAAAAAAAAAAATAATAATAATAATAATAATATCAGGACAATATAAAATTGGTGCAAAGGAAGTAAGGAAAGTTCCGAAAAGGACCTAGGAGTAATTATCACCAAAGACTCCCCAGACAGGCATATAAATAAAATAGTCGGAGAAACCTACAATTTACTGAGATCAATAAAAATGGCTTTTAATTACTTGGATGAGGTAATGGTAAAAAAACAATACTAGTCACACCGATAAGACCAAGATCGGAGTACGCTGCGACGCTATGGACATCCAGTACAAAAAAGAATATAAGGAAAATAGAAAGAATCAAAAGAGCAACGACAAAGATGGCACCAATACTTTCAAAATTGACATACGAGCAAAGATTGTCTAAACTGGAACTACCAACCCTGGAACAAAGAAGACAAAGAGGCAATCTATTGGCCATTTACAGAATCTTGAAAGGCATGGAAGTCCTTGACAGAGAAGACTTATTAGAGTGGGGTAAAGGAAAAACAAGGGGACATAAAAAGAAACTCAAAAAGGACAGTTATAGAAGAGATCTGAAAAAAAAAATCCACACAGAGTGGTGGATGTTTGGAACAAATTGGACGAAACAATAGTGTATGCAAACACCATACAAGAATTTAAGAACAAACTAGATATTGCAACATACAAAGATGGGTCACAACGAGCATAGCTCCCCTTCCCGTATAATACAACTAGGTAAATACAACTAGGTAAACACACACACACACACACACACACACACACACACACACACACACACACACACACACACACACACACACACACACACACACACAAATTGGAGCATGAAAATGTAACTTACCTAGAACCCTGCAGCAAATGGTATCAGTCAGTGTGTCTGATAAAAAACTGGCTGCACTCTGGATGAACAGAAGTGCAAATATGTACCAGAATCCAGGGAGTTTGGTTAGCTGAGATACTGAAAGCATCCCTTCCTCTGGACTGTCGTTATCGCTGGGAGTGTCCTCTCCACGGGACAGTGATTCATTTGTTATAAAAGGCGTTGTGAAGTTTGCTGGTATAAAGTCTTCATTGTCTGGACATTCTTCGGATGTACAGCTTGTTGCAGTGATCACAGTGTTGTCGCCATTGGCGGAAGAAGAGTTTTGATGATTATAATTTTTGGGTTCGCTGACCTGTGTCACGTTGCCCTCCAGAACTTTAGGTCCAACGTCCGGTGCCCAGTAGATCATGGACAGCGAGAAGGCGGTTATAATGACCACTACAACCAGGGAGGCGCGATGAACCCGGAAGTAATCGATGACCCAAGTGAGGACGCTGCCACAGACGAGGCTCAGCACGGGCAAGAAGGAGTAGATGAAACCGATGCCCTCGGGGGAGACTCCTCGCTGACGGACCATCTGGGTTAGAAACATCCAGAACGGGGCTGCGGCTGCAAAGGTAGACAGATGGATGGATAGATAGATAGATAGATAGATAGATAGATAGACAGAGAAAGAGAGATAGAAAGTGTGAGAGATTTAGAGAAAGAGAGAGAGTGAGATGTGAACCAATTTATTCTTAAAGTCTTTCAGCCTAGATTACGCTTGGTCCTTCTCCAGGTTAACTTGAGATATGGCCCCTCTGTTAGATTATCATACACAACTATTATTTCTTTATTCTCCAGGATGCCTTTCAAGGTGTCCTCCAAGAACTTATTTCGAAACCTTCTTGTGTTTATTGAGGCATAAATCTTAAGAACCCCTTGTTTAACCTCTTTCACTACGACCATGCCAATCACAGATTGCGTTATGGGCATCACCAGGCGATTTCATTTGGTTGATAGAGCTTTTGTACATTGGGAAAACCATTACACCATCATTATTCATGACGACATTTATGATTACAGGTGCTGAAGATAGTAGTTTATAGTTTTTCTGGCACTATACCGTCTACATGGTAACCCTCAACCCACACACTATCCTCAAAATGATAATTTTCAATTTATGCATATACGAATTTAGAAAATGAGAGATAATCAGATGAAAAAAAAATCGAGTAGTCGCGATGAATTCGGCGATTCTCGAGGGAAAATATAAATAGCAGGTCAATAATTTTTTCGTCCATGGCATACAAGGAAGACCTCACGCCTTCCCAAGAAATCCCATGCAACCCTGCCCCCACACTCCGACCCCCACCTGCCTAGTATGGGAATTACTGCTGTGACTGAAGTCCCAGTGTCTGAATAATTACCCATGAGTCGCCAGAAGTAGTGCATCTTGATGTACACGTGGGCTTTGTTGGGCTTGAGACACTGAAGCAGAGACGATTTTTTGCTTCTTCCGGGGAGTTGTTCCAAGTCCGGGACTCCCCGTCCAGGTCCTCTTTTATCCGAGGTTTCCGGAGAGTCCACGGCAGAGTCGGGGTCGGTGTTGACGGTACGCAGCGGTACAGTCTCTAGGTCAATTTCTTCGTTGAGGTCGCGGGCGACGCGGGCCCCTTCAGGAATCGAGTGTTTATCCATGGGTCTTCCTTCAATACTTCGAGAGGCTCCAAAACTATGCAGAGTCACCTGTGGGGTAACCAGGATGAAGAACGGGCTGAATAAGTCGGGTGGATGAACCTCATCTCTAGCGAATGA
>NC_134789.1:23310441-23312941 GCF_046742065.1 Oratosquilla oratoria
TGTGCTGTCTTCCCTAATACACATTTCTCATAAAAAGTATCTATTCTTGTATTTAGAAGAGTATTTTTCCCTAAATTGAATGTTTATAGGACTCATTTCTTTATGTATGTTTTGAAATATTTCTCACAAGTGAATCACAAAATTTTCACTTAAAGTCTGCATGACTTTAAGCCGAACCTCTCACCATAGGTCAATAAAATGAGTATTGTGGAGATACGTTTGACTGATTATGGATTGGAGAGAAAAAAAAAAAAAATCCTTATATAAATCTTATATAAATCCTTGGAAGGGAAAGATTTCTACAAGGCGTCGTTACTTGCGGCGAAGGTCGATGAGATGGTGGTTCGAACCCTGCCACCGGCGAAGTTGAACCAAGGGCATGGTTCATTCAATGCCACGCTACAAAGTCCTCTGTATTCTTACAAAAAATTCTTTCCTTATGTAAATCTTTCCCTTCCAAGGGTTTGTCTAAAATTTATATAGGGATTTTTTTCTTTAAGAATACAACCGAGAAACCCGCTAAGTTCTGCCGATTCGTGACCTCTTCTGCCGGAGATTTAGTCTTTAGCCGAAGCGAAGTTAGTTATAAATGAATGACTGAATCAATCAATCAATCAATCAATCAATCAATCAATCAATCAATCAATCAATCAATCAATCAATCAATCAATCAATCAATCAATCAGCCTATCAATCAATCAGTCAACCAATCAGTCAATCAGTCAAACAGCTAACCAATCAAACAGCCAATCAATCAGTCAATCGATCAGTCAATCAATCAGTCAGTCAATCAATCAATCAATCAATCAGTCAGTCAGTCGGTCAGTCAGTCAGACAATCAGTCAGTCAGCCAATCAGTCAGTCAGTCAATCAGTCAATCAGCCAATCAATCAATCATTCAATCAGTCAATCAATCCTGACCATCCTGCTTGTTTTGATTTATAGCCTTTCCAGGTCAAGTCTCCATCCTCTAAGCTACAGAAATATTCATAGATAAGCTGGAAGAGAAACTTTCATTGAAATGACTTTAACCTCTTTCATCTGTGGGGAGAGGTAACCCCCCCCCACACACACACACCACTCTTCAGAAGATTAAAACGACCTAGCATCTGCCTAGATTAAATCAGGTCACTCAGTTGACAGTCAATACTTTTCATTCCACGGGTCACCCAATCTGGCTAACATTGTCGGTTTCTACTTCGGTTTAAGTATATGAAATGTGGCATCGCGAATTAACTTGCTCTTTCATATCTGAAGGCCCCTTGGGTGGTGCGTCACTGAAGGAGGTTATTGAAAAGGGGGAAAGGAAGGGATGAGGGAAGGTGGGGGTAAGTTTATTTGTGGTTTTAGTTGGTCGCCATGTTGGAGTTGGTAGTTGTGTTTCCGTACATGAGAGACGTGACACTGGGGTAATACATACAAATACATGTAAGTGTGCCCACGCGCACGCACGTACACGCACACGCGTGCACACACACACACACACACACACACACACACACACACACACACACACACACACACACACACACACACACACACACACACACACACACACACACACACACACACACACACACACACACACACACACACACACACACACACACACACACACACACACACACACACACACACACACACACACACACACACACACACACACACACACATACACACACACGGCTGCTACTACGGAGGTCCAGATTCGAATCCCGCCCAGGGGCTGAAATAATTTCAGTATCGATGCGCTGCGGGTTGTTACTCCAAATCTCGTGGGCGGGGAGTTCTATTCGTGTATAGTTTTGCACACACTATTGCTTTATCCAGTTTGTTCCAGATATCCACCACTCTATGTAGATTTTTTTTTTTTTTTTTAGGTCTTTTCTATAACTACCCTTTTTGAGTTTCTTTTCATAACCCCTTGTATTTTTCTTATCCCAATATAGTAAGTCCTCTCTATCAAGGACTTCTGTCCCTTTCATTATTCTGTAAATGGTCAGCAGGTCGCCTCTTTCTCTTCTTTTTTCCAAAGTCGGTAATTTCAATTTAGCCAGTCTCTCCTCATATGACAGGTTTGAAAGTGTTGGGGCCATTTTCGTGGCTGCTCTCTGGATGCGTTCAATTTTCTTTATATTCTTTTTGGTACTAGGTGACCATAGAGTCGCAGTATACTCTAGTCTAGGCCTCATTAGTGTGACTAGTATTTTTCTTAACAATTTCTTCGTCTAAATAGGTTAAACCCACCTTTATTGATCTTGGCAAATTGCAAGATTCTCCGACAATTTCGTTTATCTTTTTATCAGAGGACATGTTATTTGAGATAATTACTCCCAGGTCTTTTTCAGATCCAACTTTCTTTACTTTGTCCCAGTTTTATATTGTCCTGATATTCTTTTATTCCTTTTTCCGAACTCCATTATGATACATTTCTTTATGTTGAAATGTACTTCCCACTTTTGGCTCCATTTCCAAACCTTGTTTATGCTTCTCTAGTGAT
>NC_134789.1:23322941-23370441 GCF_046742065.1 Oratosquilla oratoria
TGTACCTGCAAGTGATTTAAGCGAGTTAAATTTAGGTGCCATTTTATTTTTATGCTTGTGATGTGTTGTTTGAATGACATGGATGTACCGCATGTTACACTAAGAATATTGGGTGTGTGTTTATAGGTAGATATAGTGTGGTATGAGGGTGTTGTTGATAAAGAGGCGTAGTATGTATTTGTGTTCTACTGTCCAGTTGGTGAAAAGTATGGCTGTGGATTTGGTTGGGGATAATTTAAGTCTGTAGTGAACCAGGTGTTGAGTGTGTCGAGGTATGGCTGTAGTATTTCTACGACTCTGCGTTACGGTGTGTGCATGTAATTATTATGTCGTCTGCATAAGAAGAGATTTTTATTTCTGGGGTGTGGGTATATCGTGAATGTATAGATTAAAGAATCTGAGGTATGTGACAAAGACCTGTGGTACTTCGTTCTTAAAGTTTCTGCTGTGCGATGATTGGCCATTATATGACACATAGGCTTTTCTATCTGCCAAATAATTGGTCAGCCATTATTTAGTATCATTGTGGAGGTCTGTATTGTATATTTCGATTGTTAGATTGTATCGGGGGATGGTATCAAAGGCTTGACTAATGTCTCGTATTATAAGAAGTGTTTTGTGTGGGGGATTCCCTGATTTTATACTGTTGAAAATTCTGTGTAAAATCTATCAGAAGAGTACTTGTGAAGTGTAATGATATAAAACCGTGTTGTGATTTGGGAAGAGGGATACATGGTGTGGGATGTGCTATGACTTGATGTGATGTTGGAATTGTTGGGATTTTGTTGAGTTTGGGGATTGTGGCGACTTTCCCATGCTTTCAGATGTTGAGTATAGTGTTGTGTAATTAGCGGTAGTTTCCGATGATGGTGAGTGCATGTATGCCATATAATTCGAATAGTTTTAGATAATCTTACTTATTTTGTCCGGACCACAAGGGAATGAGTGCTTGAGGTTATGGATTATATATTTCGTCTGGCTATCTATGAAGAATGCATAGTCTGGGTCTGAGAGTGTTTGCTTATTGCCTATTTGAGGGTAGGGAAACTGTTGTTGTGATGATTGCTGTCTGAGAGCGTATTGTGTTACTGTTGGATAGTGTAATAGTGTTGAGTGCCTTGTACAATTTTTTAGTGTTTGTTTCGTGATTAAGTGTGTTGACAAAGGTTTGCTAATTTAGTGTTTTTGTTTATATATCTTACTGTTGATCTCAGTGTTAAGGGCTTGCATTTGGTCTGCTATGTTCTGAGGGACAGGTGTGGGGATGTTCGAGTGTGTCTTATGAGACCTTTAATTTCTGGTCTGAAATTTGGGTTGTGCGAGTTTCTGTTGCCTCTGGGGATGTATTTCTTGTCTGATGAGGGTGAGGTTATGGGTGAGCATAAGGAACAGGTTCCAGGTGTTTGTGTAGTGTTTTATGTCAGGAAGTTTTGTGCAAGTGAGGTGGGCCCAGTTTTTGTATAAATTGCATTAAATTGAGCCCTTTATCTGGCGGTTCGAGGGGATAGGTTTAGAGCATATTGTACAAATGTAATTTGTGATAGGCCCTGGCTTGTTTTCTACATCTCCGGCTAATAAGAGAATAGGGATGGTCGCCAGGGAATTACCTCTCGTTGTTGACAAAAGATGAAAGTGTATTTCTGGGTAAGGGTTGTGGTAATTGTCCCGGGTAACCTAAGGTGCTCCCAGGGATCTGTGCCACCCGCAGCGGTGGCAAGGACTTCAGTTTCTTCCATGTTGGGAGTTCGGGGGGGGGGGGGTCGTCCTCACGACGTAGACGCCGCCACGTCAGGGCTTGTTCTGTGGTTGGAGAGGCAAGAGTGGAATTCTGCTTCGATGAATAGTCGATTTTCTAGAGATGTGTCAGGTGGTGAGTGGGATTCAAGGGTGGTCTTCCACTTGAGGGGTTGAGCAGGTGGATTGGTTGTTGACTCAGAAGGCGAGGGACGAAAGTGGATTGTTGGAACATTTCCGAATTCTTTTTTATATTTTGGAGTCGGGGATCTGAGAAGCAGCTGATATGGACTATTAGTCTTTCAGTCGCTACCTCACGCTTGAGAGGGATTTCATGAGTGAGATCAGTCCTAAGGGGCACCATGTGAGGAGGAGGTGAGGCACAAGCTAGCTTCTATTCGGGACAGACAGACAGACAGACAGACAGACAGACGGACAGACAGACAGACAGACAGACAGACAGACAGACAGACAGACAGACGGACAGACGGACGGACGGACGGACGGACGGACGGACGGACGGACGGACGGACGGACGGACGGACGGACAGACAGACAGACAGACAGACAGACAGACAGACAGACAGACAGACAGACAGACAGACAGACAGACAGACAGACAGACAGACAGACAGACAGACAGACAGACAGACAGACAGACAGAGTTGTTATGGACCGATAGAAGAACTGGAAGTGCGTTGTTGGAATGGCCGTAGGAAGAAATGAAATTTCTCTCAGCCGTCGGCTGTCAACAAGTCCTCCACAACTATGAACTGACCTAAATTGAACCGGTCTGTTGTTTTGCAATGGCGCAATTTTTTTTGCGACACATTACCTGACCTTTTAGCTCAGACATTTTTAGACTAACTATTCCATGCATATGCCTAATCTGCAGTGATTTCTTCAGCCTCAGTAGGTATTTATTCCTTTGTTTTGGCTTCCACCAAGGCTATTTCATTCACTCCTGTGGCACTCCCTAGGTAGATCATTTTCTATCCCTCGATTCACATTCCTGTTATAGTCGTTGTCTGACACGATGTCCCAATCATCCAAGTTAAAAATAGATTGCAATGGAAAAGCCTGCTAACAAATTGTCTTCCGGTTCATAACGAGATCTATCTTTTATAGACATTTATCCAAATAAATCTTAAAGCTTTGAATTGTACGACATTCGTCTGCAGATGTTTATTCTACATATTGGGACTCTGGCTGGCAAATTTATTTCTTCTTAAATATAGGTTGTATCTATTGTACATCCCGAGAGCATGAGGCCATTATTTCTTGTCTGCTTTTAAAGGCGTGGAAATATTTCCGAATCATATATATATATATATAATATATATATATATATATATATATATATATATATATATATAACATATATGTATACGAGTATATATATATATATATATACATATACATATAACTACAAAGTAATGTCGTAACACATTCGTAAAATTCAACAAGAACCCACTGTGTTGGATAAGAAGAAATGAAATAAATGATATCCATATATTTCGATCACGGACTGTGATCCTCTTCAGTGGAATACAGAGTAGTGGAGCAAAAGGCATGTCTTATGTACAGTAAAAGAAGGAACATGGATAGGACTCAGGTAGCGTCTAATGCTTTGCGGGGCAGGTCACCCGCCTTCACCAAAGATGGTAATAATTTGTTGACTGCCCAGGTAGTAATGCAGTCAGGTGACCATTGTCCATATGATATATTGAAATTAGGAAATTTATTTATCAAGGATGATTCTATTATTTTCCTTTTAAAACTGCACTTTGAATTGAAGATAATTTTTGCTTCGTTCCAATCTATACGATGGCCTTCCTTGTCTACGTGTTGGAAGACAGCGGAATTTTGTTGTGCACACAAAAATTCAGTCAAATATGCACAACAAAATTCCGCTGTCTTCCAACACGTAGACAAGGAAGGCCATCGTATAGATTGGAACGAAGCAAAAATTATCTTCAATTCAAAGTGCAGTTTTAAAAGGAAAATAATAGAATCATCCTTGATAAATAAATTTCCTAATTTCAATATATCATATGGACAATGGTCACCTGACTGCATTACTACCTGGGCAGTCAACAAATTATTACCATCTTTGGTGAAGGCGGGTGACCTGCCCCGCAAAGCATTAGACGCTACCTGAGTCCTATCCATGTTCCTTCTTTTACTGTACATAAGACATGCCTTTTGCTCCACTACTCTGTATTCCACTGAAGAGGATCACAGTCCGTGATCGAAATATATGGATATCATTTATTTCATTTCTTCTTATCCAACACAGTGGGTTCTTGTTGAACACACACACACACACACACACACACACACACACACACACACACACACACACACACACACACACACACACACACACACACACACACACACACACACACACACTTCAACGAACGGACGGCATAGACGACGTTCTGAAGAAAAAGTGAAATTTCGTGGATCCCAAAGCAAAGGAAGTACCTATTGTATTTGCAGGGTGGGGGGAAATTGCTCGTGGTGTAGGGAAAGTAAGGAAAAAGGAGAAGGGGAGGGATTACTGAGGGAAATGGAAGGAAATGAGGAAGGTGAGGACTTGGCCCAGGCAGGCAGACGAAATCTAAACAAACGAGGGCCGGACCAATTTAGCGATGATGAAATGTCTAACAAAAATGTAAAGATTAGAAGTATAGATAAGAGCAATACAGTAGAAGATGATGAGCATATTTCCAGGGATTTAAAGAGGGTGTGGGGGGGGGGCACGACCCCCCCCCCCCCCCCCCCCCCCCCCCACCCCCCCCCCCCCCCCCCCCCCCCCCCCCCCGATTAACAAGACTAGAAGAGAAACTCGATAAGATGATCGAGCACTGGGAATTTAAGTTCGGTCACGTTAACAACATTGTGCAGAGAGTTGAAAAATTGGAAGAACTAGAGAAGGCGAACAAAAACTTAACTAAGGAAATTGAAGAATTAAAAAAACAGTTAAAAGAAGTAAAAGAAGAGAATAGAGTCTTAAAGGAGAATAATAAGGAGAACAAGGAGGGTTGGAAAAAAATCCAAGAAAATAGCAAGGTTGCATTCACTGACATAATCAGACAGCAAATGAATGAACAAACTGAAGACTCAGTTATTAAAGTGATGAGACAGAAGGAGAATATAGTAAGAGACTTAGCAGACAGAAAGAAATGTATAATTATATTAGGAATGGAAGAGAAACATAACCCAGATAGAACCACAAGAATCAAAGAGGAAAATGAAAAAGTAAGATATTTACTAGAATTAGTTCAGGAAGATGAACCAGAAATAATTAAACAAATCGAAGAGAAATTCAGGCTTGGGAAATATAGTACAGACAAGACCAGACCAATTAAGATTAAATTCAGGTCACAAACTACGGTTGAGAATATCTTATCCAAAACAGGGAAACTAGCAACAAGTGAACAATATAAAAAGGTATGGATAAAAAGAGAAATGAATAAAGAGGAAAGAGAGGAAGAAAAACAGAAAAGACTTGAAGCTAAGGAAAAAAACGAGATAAGAAAGGAGTCAGAAAAAGAGAGATTCTATTGGAGAGTAGTGAATATGAAACTAAAGAAAGTCGACATACAAGAGAAAAACAAAAGGGAAACAGAGAACACAATGGAAGTGGCAGAAAACTAAGAGTGTCTTACACAAATATAGATGGATTAATAGCAGGATTGAATGAGCTGAATGATTATTTGAAAGAAAAAGAACCAGACATAATGGGAATTGTAGAAACAAAATTAAAAGGTCCACTACCACCCAACAGTGTAGGACATGATGCATATAATTATTGGATTAGAAACAGAGTGAAAAAGGAAGGGGGTGGAGTTATGTTCCTGACTAAGAAGGATATAAACGTGAAGTGTGTCACATATGGAAAGAATACAGTAGAGATGATAATGATGGAAGTAGAAGACAGAGATAAGAAGAGCAGAAAATTTGTGATCAATTATGTGCCCCCGAAAACAGCCTCATGGGAAGAGAGTGAACATAAAAGTATGTTAGAGGACACAAAGATAGCATTAAACAAGATAATGGAAGAGGGAGGAAGAATAGTTATGATGGGCGACTTTAATTGCAAAGAAATCTGCTGGGAAGAAATGACAGTAAAGGGTGGAGACGGCTCATGGGGAAACGCTCTACTTGAGATGGTTACTGACCATACAATGACACAATGGATACAGGAGAACACTAGGTATAGAAATGAAGAAGAGCCATCGAGACTAGACCTAATAATTACATCTGAACCTAGAATAGTGGACAAAATTGAATATAAAACACCAATAAGTAAAAGTGACCACATATTGATTGAACTGGAACTTAATGAAGAAAAATATATGAAAAGAAATTAACAATATAGAAAAGGAAGAATGATGTATGAAAAAACAAACTTTGATAAAATAAGAGAATTCTTTCAAAAGGAAAACTGGGAAGAAATATACAAAGAAGAAACAACAGTAGAAG
The DNA here is from genome assembly GCF_046742065.1 of Oratosquilla oratoria. NCBI lineage: Eukaryota > Metazoa > Arthropoda > Malacostraca > Stomatopoda > Squillidae > Oratosquilla > Oratosquilla oratoria. The sequence continues at coordinate 23,329,170 of NC_134789.1, forward strand.
AGAAATGGAATATTCTGACAAAAATTTACAAAAAAGGAGTGGAAAAGTATGTCCCAAGACAAAAACAAGAAAAAGAATATGTAAAATGCTGGTACAACAAAAGTTGTAGGGAGTTAAAAGACAAAAGAGACAAAGCCTGGACCAGATGGAAAAAAGACAGAAGACCTGAAAAATGGAAAATATATACCTGTTATAGAAATGAATATGTACAAACGTACAGAGAGGAAAAGAGAAAATATGAAAAAGATATCATAGAAAAGTGTAAAGATCAACCAAAACTATTCTACAGGTTTGTAAACAATAAGCTGAAAAACAAACAAGACTTGGAGAAATTAAGACAAGAGTGAGTTGAATACACTGAGGAAATGGAAATGGCAGAAATTATGAACAAACATTTTAAATCAGTGTTTACAAGGGAGAACATACAACCTGAAGAGATTGAATGGAAAGAGAAAGTCCCCCCTATGGAAGAAATAGAAGTAACAAAGAATGAAATATTAACACACTTGAGTAATCTTGATGTCAGAAAATCGCATGGACCAGATGAAATAGCAAACTGGATACTGAAAGAATGCAGGAATGAACTGGCAGACAAAATACATAGCATACTAAACAGTTCCTTGAAAGAAGGAAAAGTTCCAGAAGATTGGAAAAAAGCAAATATAGTACCTATATAAAAAAGAGGGAAATAAAGAAGAACCTACCAACTATAGACCAGTCTCTCTAACAAGTACAATAGCAAAAATTTGTGAAAGAATTATCAAAAGTAGATGGGTAAAATATTTAGAAAAAAACAAAGTGTTAAATCCAAGGCAATTTGGATTCAGACAAGGACGATCATGCGTCACCAATTTAATATGTTTCTATTCAAGGCTAATAGATATAATACAAGAAAGAGATGGATGGGCGGACTGTGCATTTCTAGACCTAAAGAAAGCTTTTGACAAAGTACCACATAAGAAGTTGCTTAAGAAATTAGAAACTGAAGGAGGAATACAGGGAAAACTACTAAATTGGATGGAAGACTTTTTGCAAGAAAGAAAAATGAGAGTAGTGATAAGAAACCAGCACTCAAAATGGGATGAAGTAATAAGCGGTGTTCCGCAGGGAACAGTTCTGGCCCCAATAATGTTTGCTATATATATTAATGATATGGATGAAGGAATTGAAAGCTATATGAGCTTCTTTGCAGATGATGCAAAACTACTGAAAAGAGTGAAAACTGAAGAAGATTGTGAATCACTACAGAGAGATCTAAATAAAGTACAGGAATGGAGTAGGAAGTGGGAGATGGAGTTCAATACAAAAAAGTGTAGTACAATGGAATTTGGAAAAAGCAAAAACAGAATAACAGGAGCATATAAATTGGGAGAAGAAGGAATAAAAAAAGTAGAAAATGAGAAGGACCTGGGAGTCATTGTTATGAATAATATGTCACCTGAGAAACATATTAATAAGATTTTTGGAGAAACTTATAATTTAATAAGAACAATCAAAGTTGCATTTACATACCTGGATGAAGAAATGGTGAAGAAAATCCTAATCACCCTGATAAGACCAAGATTGGAATATGCAGCAACGATATGGTCACCAAGTACAAAAAAATGTATAAAAAAAACTTGAAAGAATACAAAGAGCAATTACAAAATTGGCACCAACACTCTCAAAACTAGCATATGAAGAGAGACTAGCAAAACTTGAACTACAGACACTAGAGCAAAGAAGAGAGAGAGGAGATTTGATAGCTATTTACAGAATCATGAAAGGCATAGAAATTACTGATAGAGAGAATCTGATAAAATGGGATGACAGAAATACAAGAGGACATGGAAAGAAAATAAAAAAAAGACAGCTATAGAAGAGATTTGAAAAAGAACAGCTTTCCTCACAGAGTAATAGACAGTTGGAACAAGTTAGATGAGAAAGTGGTGTGTGCAAAAACAATACATAGTTTAGATAAAATGAGATATGAAGACGGGATCCCACGAGCATAGCTCCCCTTCCCGTAAAATACAACTAGGTAAATACAACTAAGTAAATACACACACACACACACACACATATATATATATATATATGTATATATATACATATATATATATACATATATATATATGTATATATATATATATATATACATATATGTATGTATATATATGCATATATATATATATACATGTATGTATACATATATATATAGAGATGTGTATATATATACATATACATATATATATACATACATACATATATATATATATATATATATATATATAATATATATACATATATATATATATATATATATATATGGTTCGGCTTATTGTCGCGGCATGGTTCGAAATGTTGTCACCTCAAACTACGCCGCAGGTAGCGACGCTCTATCTCGCTCGGTAGCGCTATACATAAGGAACATGTTCGACAGTTAGGCTAGGTTAGATGTGTTAGACTTGCTTGGGGCAATACGGCATGAAATTAACAGAATAGATGAATATATCGACAGCAAAAAATAATCATCACAGTTTAAAAATAGAAAACTACTTCTTATGATAAAAGGACAACCATAACTTTCTGTCTCTCTATCATTCTTATGTAGTCCATCGTACCACCTGGATCACTGTCCTTCGTTTTTTCGTATGTCAAAATACCCTTAAGCGACTTGTGTATGATTACTTGCATTTCAAAAACGGTAATTCATGGAACTTTTATAGCCTCGGCATACCCAGTGCCAAGGAAAGGAACTGGTTTGGTTCAGCCCGTTTGCTTTCGTGTTTCTAGTCTTCTGGAGCACCATAGTGTTTTCATTGAGGCGAGGTCGGTTGGCGCGGACGCCTTACGGTGGCCTCCGTCTAGGCCTCGGCCCTTGTCGGCCTACTATCTCGACCTTCGCTCAAGAGAAAGCTGCTGCTGCAAGTAACATGATTATCCATTTCCGTGTCCCTTTCCCTTTCAGTTTAGCTGCCTATGGAACTTTTTTCTCATTATCGCGGCACTTTGTTGACAGCAAAGGGTTTATATCATATCACGAGTATACTCATCCTTGTCAGGTGACATTTTTCTTTTTATCCCGATTGCTGCAATCTCTGTGGCACTCCCTCGATGAGCCCAGTCCGTGCCCGTTGGCATTATTTTTCCGGTTGCCGTTAACCCAATTCAATGAGCTTACTGTCACCCTTTCCACGTGGTAATGCATGTATTATTGCAGGAAAGGACAGTCACCTGTACGGGCAGCAGCGCCTCTTCGGGGCCGTCTCGTGGGGGTTGAGCGCGCTGGTGACCGGAGGACTCATTGACCTGTACTCGGTCAACCTTCCGGAGAGAGACTACATGCCCAGCTTCATCCTTGTGGCCGTCTTCTCCGTCGTCGACCTCTTGATCGTGGCGCGCCTGCAGGTGCCCCCGCAGGAGAAGAAGGCGCCAAGGCCCAACTTACTTAAGTACCTGCGGGTCATCACAACCCCGACCAACGTTCTATTCTTCGTGAGTTGCCTGCCGGCCTACATGGACTTGTATTTGGTTCCTGTTGTGGATTCCAAAGTTTGAGACATTTTTCTCGAGTTGTCTTTACACGGCACTCTAGTGCGTACGTTTGTGCGTGTGTGTGTGTGTGTGTGTGTGTGTGTGTGTGTGTGTGTGTGTGTGTGTGTGTGTGTGTGTGTGCGTGCGTGTGTGTGTGTGTGCGTGCGTGTGTGTGTAATTTACCAATGTATTGGATCACGTACTGGACTCGTGATCGACAGCTATTTTCCTCCTGGATGAGATCTCAGAGCTCATACGAGTATATGGTCCCATCTATGGGTAGTGCTGTGACCTTACACACAAACACGCACGCACACACACACACACACACACACACACACACACACACACACACACACACACACACACACACACACACACACACACACACACACACACACACACACACACACACACACACACACACACACACACACGCACACACACACACACACACACACACACACACACACACACACACACACACACACACACACACACACACACACACACACACACACACACACACACACACACACACACACACACACACACACAAAAAAAATCTTGTCCACCAGAGTTGGAATGTCGTCTCGCTGCGCAGCAGTGCTGAAATATTTTCAGTTCTGGGGCGTAAAGAATGAGCGTGATCGAGGTCCACAGTTGCTACCCTTCCGGATAAAAGCTCATACCCCCCCACCCCCGGCACACACACACATGCACCTGCACACGGCGTGATGGTGCATTGGTTAACGTATCGGGGTCCCACGTTTATTGACCCGAGATCGAGTCGCGTTCGGGTTTGAGAAGCTTAGACTGATATTGATATCTGTTACTGCATCACCCGTAGATCGGGCAGTACGGTATATAAACTCTTAGCTTTCATAGGCAGGGTAATAGCTGCAGATCACAAGTCCATCGCGTGATTCAAGGCCATGGTGAATCACACACCACATCCCATTGCTCAATGGGAGAGTACTGGCTTGCAGTGTTAGTGAGGCTTTCAACCAGTGAGCGGGACTTGATTTCGGGTTTGCGTTACCGCGAGGTCTCGAAAGTGACCACTGCGTACTCGCGGGCGTGTGGTCCTGCATGCGATCCTGTAGAGAATGTCCATAACTACTTTCATCCTGTATGTTGATCCAGTAGACGAGCACGGAGCGTCCTTTTATACTTTTCCAGCACACATACGCTCAATGCATGTGTTCGTGCGTTCCTACAACATACTTCCACAAAGTATGTGCGTTCGTGCATACGCGCGCGGTTGCCTAAGTAGGTGCATGCATGCACGCGTACATACGGACGCACTCACTCTCCGAGTACTGCACATGTAGGTACACATAGCGTCTCTGTTGGAGGTCGGTTCACTTCGAGAAGGAAAGTGGCTTCGAGGTAGTGTTGAGAGACAAGTTGATTCAGCCGACTGTCACACCTCTTCATGACGTCATATCGTTTAGTTTTCTTTTCAAAATGAGCTGACTTGTTCTTTTTTAGACCAGAGTCTAGATGTATGACGTCTGTCCCCTTCTTAGTAAATATCCTTGGAGACGGAAGATCACATGACCTTCAGAAATACTGTGGTTGACTAGATCATGCATATATACGTGGTGACTGCATTTCTAATTTTGAAAATCTTTTATTTTACTGATATATCAATACATTCGAGTTTTAATCAATCTCTTGTAATCTAAGACAGCTGTTGTATATATCAATTTACCAAATTCTCAACAAAGAAATATGTATTTCCACTGATAAAATTAGAGTCCATGAGGTTCTTTATCCGAAACTGTACATATGTACAGATGTGCGCGTATGCGCGCACACACACACACACACACACACACACACACACACACACACACACACACACACACACACACACACACACACACACACACACACACACATATGTAGTAGACAGATTAGGAACATTTGGGTCAGGACAGATCCAACTGAGGAAAACAAGAAATTTGAGGCCAAGGAAAGGAACGAAAATGAGGCTGAATGGATTGATTTCTTTACATACTTATCTATTAATCAAATAATTAATTGATTAATCTATATATTCATTTATTAATTTATCTATTTATTCATCTATTTATCTATCTATTTATCTATTTATTCAGTTATGTATTCATTTATATATTTATGTATTTATTCTTTTATCTATATATTGATTTATTTATTCAGCTACTTTTTTGTTTATTCACTGATTCACTATTTTTCATCTTTCTATTTTTGAGATAAATCTAGAGTTTTAAATTAGAAGATAAGGAAATGGCTTCATAACAGAGAAGAGAACAGGACGGCGGAGAAGGCAGAGTAAGGAAACCGAAAGTGATTATTTGGTTGTAAACAAATCTGATAATTTGCGCTCAGAAAAGGCCAAGCTTCCAAACACTATTTATTTACACGGGAAATTGTTTATATACACTCTGGAAACGTGATAGATAAGATCAAACTGGAATTGGAATGCTTGGAACTAAGCTGGGTATCAAGAAATGTTGTCAGAGTCGTTTCCTCCTAAGGAAAAATTATCGGACAAAATGATAACATAATCCTAGTGGCAGACAAAATTGTTAAGAGATGAATTATGAGGGATGGGAAGCAAGTGGTAATGAAAACTCCAGAGGCAAGACTTTGTTGAATATTGCAGTGGATATCACAATGACACATTGGGTACAAGTGACACTAATAAGACGAGACACTCTAGAGTCTTTGGAGTTTCTGCTTACCAAAGAATCATATATCACTGATTCTTTGAGGTTCATATACTCCATAGAAAAAATATAATAATGGTTTTGAATTGTACAGACAAAGCAAATGCAATTATGGGGAAAAAAATCTTAAGTTTGAGGATTTTTAAGTATTTTGAGAGCGATAAGTAATACTAACTTGGGTGTAAACGAGCATATGCTAAGGATTAATAGAAAAATGAATATGAGAGAAAGTTGGCTTAAAAGAAAATGTAAGTCACCTAAAACATCCAGAGATGTGGCAAAGAGAGAGAGAGAGAGAGAGAGAGAGAGAGAGAGAGAGAGAGAGAGAGAGAGAGAGAGAGAGAGAGAGAGAGAGAGAGAGAGAGAATTATGGAAGGATAAAAAAAAAAGAGCTAGAAATGATTACCCATTAATCCGTAGAAAGAGGAGAATCTAAAAAATATTTCTGTTAATAAATACATAACTGAATCTAACCTATTTTACAGGTTCATCAATGAGAAACTGTGGGGAAGAACAAATTGACAAAACAAGCAAGAAATTTTGGTCAGGAACGGACGGGTGTCACGAGGTCAGGGGAACAAATTGAAAGAGACCCCATGTCTTAAGGATGTAAAGAAACTGCTTTTCGCACAGATGCATTTGCTCCTAGAATAACATAAAATATGATATGAAGCTAAGACCACAAACGAATTTAAAGCTCAGTATTATAGATGGTGAAAAAGAAACGGGACGGATTGTGGTAGGCAAGGCACCTGTCCCAATGGTACGATGTAACCCAATACTAACTGCTGTATGGTCGGATGATTGTCGCCGACTAAACCGGCACCCCCACTGGTGACACCAGTGAGGAGGGTGCATTGGACACCCAGATGGAGGAAAAAGAAAACCATCAAAAGGGCAGACAAACTCTGAGTCACTGGCAGCCCAACCCCGTTCTGGGTCATTAACCTACTTATTTGGCGTGCGTGGCATCCCTGAAGACGGGAGTTATAGATGGACTCGGAACCTGTCCCCATCAAGATCACCAAACTCTCTGTGCGGGGTGCCCGGGTGTTGTGAATGAGTCACAAACACGTCGAGTCAGGACCAGGGTGAACCTCCGGCGGGTTCTCCGTGGGAACGCTTAGAACATTCTTTCTCTATTTCAGGATGACCGATTACCCTTTTTTTATCGATGGAGCTCAGGAAGCTTAGAGTGGATAGAGTGGCTCTCTCAGAGTTGAGAAGACTAGCCAACGGTGAGATCAGTGGTATGATGCTGGTGAAGCTGAAGCACACCTTAGGCTTTATTTCTCTATTTGTACTATATGCTCCTACTGAGGTATACAACCTTGAAGAGATGTTCTATGGCAAGCTTAAATCTATAGTTGACCAGTGCCCACCACGAAACACAGCAATTGTTTTAGGCGAGTTCAATGCGGTTACCGGCACCGACAGAGATGGCTGTGAAGTATGCATTGGCTCTTGTGGTTCTGGACCAAAAAAACAGCAACAGTTCTCTCCTTCTGAAATTTGCAAAGTCTAGATGGCTGAGGATTGACTGTTTTTGGTTCCAGAGAGGAGAGCTACACCGATGGACATTATACAGCAGTGCCGGAGGTGTGGCCAAGTAGATCGATCACATGCTTGTTAGCACTCATTGGAAGATCCTATAGAACTGAAGGCTTTATCAAAGTGTTGACTTCTTTGGGACTGATTATAGACTTGTGGTCGCAACACTGAAAATGAGTATCAAATCCAGTAGAATTCCGAGATGTAACCCACCTGGATTTCATCTGGAGAAACTCAGGGAGATGCGTGTGCCAAGAGTATGCGGTAGCAATCTCTAATCGGTTTGAAGCACTTGGCTTTATTGAGAACCCTGAAGAACTGTGGGGCATTTTTAAACGTGAAACTCTGAAAGCTGCCGAGGAATGCGCCGGTCGAGAAGTGAGGTTTTGTCTCGAGAGACATTGAAAAGTATACAGTTAAGCTGTTCTGCAAGAATGACTGGGGACCTGGATCAATACAGGACTCAGAAACGGCGGACTAAAGCTCTCATGAGAATGGATAAGGAGAGGTACTTCAGGGGGACCTCTGAGGGGCATTTTAATGCAAATGACCTCAGGCCTGCCTACCGAGCCCTGAAAAAACTCGGCTCCAATTTTGTGATCTAGAAGAGGATAATCCGAACAGCTGATGGCGAGCTAGTGTCAGGTGTGGAGGAGTGTAGCCCCTTTGCCGAGTACTTTGAACAGTTGCTCATGGGTGACCCTTCAAACGGACAGTTCCCCTCAATGATGTTCAGGTGGTAGTTCCTGATCCACCATTGGACGAATCTCCGTCCACTCTGACAGAAGTCAAAGAGGAAGTAAGTTGAAGGGTGGAAAGGCAACTGGCATCTGCAATATTAGTGCGGAGTTGCTGAAAGCTGGAGGTGAGGCTATGATCTGCGGGTTGCATGTGGTGCTGTTTACTGTCTGGCAGTCCGGTACCATTCCCCCTAACTGGAAAGGGGGTCTGGTCGTCCCTGTCTGGAAAGAGAAAGGGGACCGGCAGGAGTGCAACAGCTACTGTAGTTTTACATTGCTCGATGTGTCAGGTAAGGTGCTGGTCCATCTATTGCTGGCACTGGTTCGTTCACATCTACTAAAGTTTCAGAGGCCTGAACAGCCTGATCCAGTTAAGTCAAAAGCTGATCGGATTCTAGCGCTTCGTATTCTTGTGGAGCATCGACATGAATTTCAACATGGGTTTCTTGCAACTTATGTTGATCTCAAGAAGGTGTTTGACTCGGTGCATCGCGGAGTGCTCTGGGATCTTCCGGGGATCCGTAAGATCCTTCAAAGAATTACTGACTTGATGTCTGGCTTATATTCTGGGATACGGTGCTGTGAAGTATGGAGAAGGCGTGTCTAGCTACTTTCCTGTTAATTCAGGAGTGAGGCAAGGGTGCGTCCTTGCCCCAAGACTTTTCAACACCTGCATAGACTGGGTATTGGGCTTAATTGTCAATCAATGTTGTTGCGGAGTATGTATTGGCAACACCAAGGTCATTAACCTTGTGTTTGCTGATGATGGTGTCCTTTTTGCGGAGCCGTTGGAGGCCTTGTTTGCAGTCCTCGAGTCACTGCACACACACACACAAAAAAAAAAAAAAAAAAAAAAAAAAAAAAATCGAGACCGTTTAGATTTGAGGTCTACTGGACCAAGACTAAGGTCCAGGAGTTTGGGGACTTTCTGGATGACACAGTTCAGTCTGTCCATGTATGTAGCGAGGACATTGAGGTCTTAGAAAGCTTTACATACCTTGGTAGTGTAGTGCATAACAGTGGTGGGTCATATCAGGAAGTACTTCGAAGGATTGGCATTGTCCATGGTGTTACGGACTTGCTTAACCAGAGTATAAGGCTCTGTCGCTATTTATACAGGAGGATTCTAATCTCCAAGTCGCTTGTGCTCCCTGTCTTGTTGTACGGCTGTGAGACACTGACATTGAATACTGACTTGAAGAGGAGTCTAGATGTCTTTGGTACTAAGCGCCTTCGGAGAATCATGGGTTATTGCTGAAATGACTTCACATAAAAACAGAGACTGTATTGTGAGTCTAAGCCAGTTACCAGTATAACCCGTGAACGCCAACTCCGGCTATGTGGGCATGTGGCATGTTTCCCTGATGTTGATCCTACTCACAGGGTTGTTTCCGTGAGAGGCAACCCTTGATGGAGCAGACGTTAGGAACGCCCATAGATTTCACGGCTGGGATAACTTGACCGAACCTGTCGAGAAAGTTGTTTGGAATGGCGCCGGTGTGTGAGAGAAGCAACGCGCTTCCTGGCGTATGGCCCCAATTGATGATGACCACTTCACTTACAATGAAAGCAATACAGTTAGGTGAACACACACACACACATACACACACACACACACACACACACACACACACACACACACACACACACACACATACACACACACACGCCGTTGAAATTATTGTACCTCAAAGGCTCATTCATTATTAGAAAAGTTGACTTCACCTTTAAGTCAGCGAAAAGAACAGGTTCACTAGAACAACCTTTGTTCCAGTTAAGTAACTTTCCATGTACTCTGAATACCTAGAGCCCATTTGATTAAATCTCGTAGCAATCCTTGGTAACCAAAGGGCTAAAAATTCTCCTTCCCGCAGATGACATCGATCGCCGTCGGGATCTCCATGTACATCGTGTACACCTTCCACCTGGTCCTGGTGGAGGAGGTGGCCAACGAGTGGGACCCCGACTTCCCGGCGCTCAAGACTCTCCAGGGCCTCGTGGTGGCCGTGCGAGCCTTCGGCGGCGAGGTCCCCGTCTTCACGTTCTCGGGTAAGACGCAGCGAGGTCGCGGCACCTGGGGAAGCTTTCCCCGTGGTGCCAACGAGGTCTTACTGATGTCCAGGAGTCCGTAGAAGTCCTCCCGTATCCCGGTGACAATACCTCCACTTCCTGTAGACACATTTCCCACTTCCAAGATACAAATATTTTAACTTTGGAAAATAAGTCTCCCTCCTCCCTAAGACAAAGACTCCACCACCCGGGGATAAAGCTATTCTCCACAGTTCCCGAAGACAAAGCCGTAAGACCTCCCACAGACAGGGGACAAACCCACCAACTTTCCAGAGACAAAATTTCGACCTCCCAGAGAGAAAGCTCCCACCTCCCAGCAGCCTCCACTAGGGGCGCGGCCCTGTGAGTCAACCACTGATCTGCAGTCCCAGCACCAGATTGGAACTGATTTTCAATTTCTGCCGGGGTTTAAAGTCAAGCAGCTCAGCCGATTTGTCTCTCCGAACTAAGACGGGCAACCGGTCTTGGGCCGATGAGGTGTGTTCTTAGCCTTGAGGTGTGTTCTTAGCCTTGGGGGGGTGGGGGGGTTGTCTGCTGCTCAACACAACCTCCATCCGTCGGCGTTGCAGGTGTGCTAAGCAGGTAAACACATTATTGACCCATAAAAGGAGTTGGATGGGCTTTAGCTTGTAAGGAGCTTATTTGCTCATTAGGTGATATTCTTATTATGTCTGGATGTCGAACCTAACTTCCTCGATGATGGGGAACCAGCGGGGTAACTGGTTTAGACACCAACAATAGGTAGAAGCACAAATGTACGTCACCCGACAAAATATTGTAATTAGCATTATCATTAATTCCATTACCATTATCTTTCATTGCCTCTAACGCCACCCTTATAATTGATTATGGCATTATCATTATTACTACAATCATCACCATAGTTGATTAATACTATCACTATTACTGTCATTATTGTCATTATTAGTAGGAACAACATTTTTATCATTGACATTATCATTACTACAGGAGACATTATCCTTAAGCTTGGAGTGACTGGCTCTTTGATCTTGGTATTGGCATGTCACACACTCCGGTACCTGTTGTACTACGTCATCACCAACCCGTGGCACTACCTGCCCGTCGAAGTCCTCCACGGGATCAACTACAGTCTCTTCAGATCGGTCATCTCGTACAATGCCAATGCCATCGCTCCGGAGGGCACGACGGCCACCATGCTCACAGTGCTCAAGATCTCGCTCTTCATAGGTGATAATGATTATTACAGCTATTCTTATCTAAGACCTACACTATAAAAATTTCCTTATTTTCTATTTAAAAAAAAAAAACATCGGCAGCTTGGCTGTCAGCACTTTTACCGTAGAAATACGAATATTTTATTTTCTAGTGTCCTTCAGAGAGATTTTTACTTACTGTTTTCTAGGGTTAATTCTCTTGTTTGATATTGCTTCATGATAATTTCCATGGTCTGTTTTTATTTTCACTTTGCTTCAACTTTCCCCCACCGCCTTTCCACCGTCCTCATAACCCTCATCTGCCTCCAATGTATCCACAGCGAGCTCTATCTCGGGGGTGACTGGCGGCTTCATGTGGGACCGGTTTGGCGGCCACAACACCTTCCTGTACCTGGGGCTAGCCTGCCTGGCCTACAATATATTCTTCATCATCATGAGCTACCTCATCCATCGCTTCTGCCCCAAGAAGACCGAGAGTACGTGAAGCCAAACCCCCTTTAGCAGGACTAAGGGGCCAAGGTGCACGCATTATCGCAGTGGGGGCCCGTCAACATATAACTAAAGCCCATACGCAGTGTCACAGCGGACTCCCTCAATGCAGAGCAATGGTGGTCATGCCGTGTTATAGCATGGGGTCCTCAGTGAAAGTATAGGCCCTACTCAGTGGGGCAGTCTAGACTCCACGAGGTAAAAAGTACCTTTGCATTGTCACAATAGGGGATCCCAGTCCACAGTAAAGGTGCCTATGCAGTTTAAAAACAGGGTTTCCTCGATGTATATGTTAATATTCACGAAACATAACTATTACGAATGACTTGAATAACGTATGAATAAAACGTCTAAGTACACACCCTCGTGTTAATTTACACTCATCCCTCTGGATCGAAATTAACCAAAAAATATTTCACGTGCGGATGATGATGATGATGATGATGATGATGATGATGATGATGATGATGATGATGATGATGATGATGATGATGATGATGATGATGATGATGATGATGATGATGATGATGATGATGATGATGATGATGATGATGATGATGATGATGATAATGATGATGATCACTATATACTACAGAAATTACATGTCAGAATACAGGACAGATGAAAAAGTCCTCAAAGATATCATCACAAAACACGTCAAGTCCACTATGATTCTTAATATGTTCCATGCTTGTATATGAATAACCTATGCATAAATACTGAGTCTGCATAATTTTTGTATTGGACATTGTAGGAGTAGAGTAGGCAGTAGATATTAGAGAATAAATTGTAAGGGCGTACCGTATTTGTAGCGAAGAATTTTTAGAGGATGAAATCAAATATATTTTCAAAGTATTCACTAAACTCAGATACCCGGAAGGACTACTGCACAGATTGAGGAAGAAAGCAACGGTAATGATAAGAAGGAAGAAGGACGACTGGTCCGGAGAAGGCAGGGCGGGGTTTTTGTCCGTCCCCAACTCGAAGTACGCGGAGGAGTTGGGACATATTCTCACAAAAGCGGGTGTGAGCGTTGCTTTCTCCACGGGTAAAAAATTAGGAGAAGTTGTCAAGAATAGAAATAAATCAGAAAAGGATATAGAGAAGGGCGCGATTTACAATATACCATGTGGTGGTTGTCCGTTAGGATATTATGGAGAGACGGGAAGATCAGTGGAGCTACGGACATATGAGCACAAAAATGACGTCAGAGCTCACAGAACCTCCAACTCGCTAGTAGTTCATTTAGACCAATGTGGTCATCTTCCAGATTGGAACAAGATAGAGGTGCTCCACAAAGGTCTAGAGAAAAAGAAAAGAAAAATAGTGGAGGCAGCCTACATTACTTCCCACCCCTGCATCAACCATAGGGAAGGGTTTATAAAATTAGCAGGAGCGGTAGGTACTCTGATTATCAAGGAGGTAAAAAGGACAATTGAGAACGGAGGGAGAAGTGACATGGTCGGAGTCACATGAAAAGGGTAGAGGACGGATGAGAGTATAGAGGGAGGGGAACACGGCAAGGATGGATTATATAAGCTGTTAATTTTCTGAAACTGTATGTACTTTGAGAATGTCCTGGTAAGGACGAAACGTCAGTGAATAAAACTCCAACTGTTCTCCGTGTTTAACTCACCACCCTTCCACTCATTTGTCTTCCATACTTCAACACACACACACACACACACACACACACACACACACACACACACACACACACACACACACACACACACACACACACACACACACACACACACACACACACACACACACACACACACACACATATATATATATATATATATATATATATATATACAGGTAGTCGTCGACTTACGACCTATGTGACTTACGACTGATCGGCTTTACGACCGTTTGGTCGCTAGGCATCACTTTCGCTTGCTAGACGGTAGAAAAGTATAGTATATGACAGTTTCCTCGCCTCAGTGGCAGCATCCCGCGGTCTCGCTACTCAGTCTGTGAGTAGCGAGTACCGGTACAATATGAATTTCTCCGTATTCGTGTCTTTTAAATTTTCCTCAAAATACCCCAAAATGTCTACCAAGAGGAAAATATCGTTGTCTACTCCTCAGCCTACCAAGAAGGAAAGAAATGCCATTGATCTGGAGACAAACTGATAGTGATTATACAACACGAAGAAGGAAAGTTATTGTGATTGCATGTGATATGAAGTTATCACACTCTACTGTGTCAACAATTTTGGAAGACAAAGGATATGCACCCATGCGAACTGTGATAACGAAACAATTTACCGGGCCCATCCATGGAATGGAGAAATTACTGCACATTTGGATGGAAGATCAAATTAAAAACAGGCACCGTTAAACCTTTTTACTGTGTTTATTCCAGACCCTGAAAATATTCCAACTGCATAATGTTTGAGTGACTGGAGAACCAGTGAGTACATATGAGGAAGGAGCTCGCAAATTTATCGACAATTTTTTAAACGACTAAATCATCCCCCCACCACGCGCGCTGACCCAACTGATGATGATGACGCCGGCGACTCATAGCCAAGCACCAGTGACGCAGACAATCAATAAAGTTGTATTTCGGTATGTTGCGAACTATTTTTTCTTCCTATTTTTCACACCTGTACTTTATATTTTTGCATGTTTTGCAAACAGTAAACGATCTGTACTGTAGTATGCAGTGTTTGACTTAAACCCTTAGGGCTGTTGTAACCGTCTCTAACCATCACCAACCATGCACGTGATCCACACAGATACGACATGGTACTCGTCTTTGGCAAGACCCCCAGTTTTGCAGACCTCACCAATTTCCCAATCTCAAAACAGCTTGACTCAATGTAAAGAAAGACATCAACAGGACGCCCCCGCAGTGTCGCCATACGAGATGTCTAATGTCACCAGACAGACCCACTGAATTCTTTCTCATACCTACCCCAATTACATTACCGTACTTAATACACACACACACACACACACACACACACACACACACACACACACACACACACACACATATATATATATATATATATATGTAGAGACATTGGGACAAATTATGGGAAAGGTGGAGGGGGAAACACGGGTCTTTATCTGATTATCGAGTTTATTCCTGACCGGTTTCGCTTACAATAGCTTCTTCAGAGGAGTGTTACTCTGGGTCGAAGTTGGCGGTGTATATAGTGAGTCAGGCCCACGTTCCCTCCTTGCGGAGTGGTTGGTGGCTGGTTCCAGTACATGTCAAACAGCATCGGTACAATATATATAATATAATAATAATAGTAATATAATAATAATACAACACAACACGATCTATGACACAATACACAATATAATATAATATACCAAACCAAATCATATCATGGTATATCACATTATAATACAACATAATAATTAGCATCGATACATAATCAATAAAATTATAATAAGAATAAATATACGAGTTTTGAAAAATGGAAATATATATATATGAAAATAAATGTCACCGTGATATTTTGTCATCGTGTTATGTCGGAGTTGTCTTGGGCGTCTTTTAGCTGCATACTCCGCCGTGCATTCCGTCCACTCCACTTTTCCCACCTCCCGGCCCATGCTGTGTCCGGCAGTCATGTGTAATGTTTCAACTGTTCCAGTATAACACCTCAAACAGCATCGGTATAACATATAATGATAATAATACTATTATTATTATTATTATTATTATTATTATTATTATTATTATTATTATTATTATTATTATTATTATTATTATTATTATTATTATTATTATTATTATTATTATTATTATTATTATTATTATTATTATTATTATTATTATTATTATTATTATTATTATTGTTGTTGTTATTATTATTATTAGTACTACTATTATTAATAATAATAGTAGTACTATTATTATTATTATTATTATTATTATTATTATTATTATTATTATTATTATTATTATTATTATTATTATTATTATTATTATTATTATTATTATTATTATTATTATTATTATTATTATTTTATTATTATCATTATTATTATTATTATTATTATTATTATTATTATTATTATTATTATTATTATTATTATTATTATTATTATTATTATTGTTATTGTTATTGTTATTGTTATTATTATTATTATTATTATTATTACTATTATTATTATTATTATTATTATTATTATTATTATTATTATTATTATTATTATTATTATTATTATTATTATTATTATTATTATTATTATTATTATTATTATTATTATTATTATTATTATTATTATTATTATTATTATTATTGTTGTTGTTATGGCCACGGAGTTGGCCTGATCATAGGAGAGGAGCAGCAATGATATAATGGTCACACTGCCTAGATCCACTAGTGCTAATTGCTCGCTGACGTGGCATACAGCCCATGACAAGGCTTCGTTTCTAGTGAGCGATGTTTCTACAGTTGCTATGTTAGCTTCGTTGCTACTAACACTTTCAGTAAGTCTACTTATTCATCTGTTATATTTTTGTTCACAATTGTTGTATCTATTAAGCTAAGGAACTTTTTAACTCCTAAGGTGTTTACTTCCCCTGTGAATTTGGGGATGTTAATATTTGAAGTATGAATTTCATGCTTCACCACATTTGAATTAATGTTACTCATACCTTCAGTAGTTGATTTAACTTGATTGTCTCCACGTAGTCTTCCTTACGTACGTCAACCTCGACGTCCCTCGTCAACCTCGTCGTTCGTCAGCCTCGTCGCTCACTGCCTTGAAGATCGTCTTGTAGATGATCGCCTTGAATATCGCCTTATTCCTCTCGTAGTCGTGGCTCGTAGTGTTGTAGACCCCTCGTTCCTCGTCTTGTCGTTGGTTGTGGTTGTCCACTGGGTGGTTATGGTTGCGAGCACTGTAGATTGGTGTACCCGTAGACTTATCTTGCACCAGTCTTGTAATTACTTCGGAGGAAGTTCATCCCACCGCTGCCGCCACTGTTAGCTTCGTTGCTACTAACACTTTCAGTAAGTCCACTTATTCATCTGTAGGCCCCATGCCTCTTCCTTAACTTAATCTTCAGTCCAGTTCCATTAATCAGTTCGAAGGTGAATTAAACGTATTTTTTTTCTCTTTTCTTCCTAATAAATTACACTTGGTTATTCAAGCTACACCAAGGGACTCCCACCTGGGATCCTCTTACACCCACCAAGCCAAGTCTGCTCCGACGTCACGATCCAATTCATCCAATAACTTTGAACATTACAAATAAGTGCCATCCTTTTAGGGCGTGACTTTACCTCCATGTACCAATAATTTTTTTTCCTCCTCCACCCTTTTCTCCAATCAGAAAGACTGTTATACTGTCTCAAGCAATACTGTTTACGCAAGCGATTTGTCGCAATTAGATTAAGCTCTGAGTTTACATTTAGTCACATCAGCACCTTTGATCGCCACTCCAACCAATGTTTACAAACACAAGACGGTAAGCTAGAATATGCAACTCAGCAACTTGCAGTCGGACATTGTTTCATAACAGCCGAATATGAAATGAATATAAAATTTACATTCCTCTCCACCTACCCCTCTATCTACCTAAATGTCTACCTCTATCTACCGGCCTCTTACACGCTATATTCCCCGTCTGATCCAGCCACCTGTCGAATGACACAAGTGAAACAAGATAGTTTACAAGACAGAGGTGTTTAGTTTGTGCAGATACACAGGATTATTGCCCTCTTGAAGACTTATATGAAGTGGCAAATCATGTCTTTGGCAGACATCCAATCTAGCTGAAGGCGAGGAGATTGTCTGCAAGAATCTGGTACCCGGAATCACTGGACAGCGTAGATTTTCGGAGGCGTCTTTCTGATATAGCACACACTGGTCCCAATCTGCCATACATGGAAGATGTGTACCAGATGAACCTGGCTGCTGAATGGTCCAACACCATAGAATGTTTCGTTTTTGTCAGTCAGTCAGAACATAGTTAAGGTACAGCCTTCAATTCATCCACCACCGTAACCTGAAAACAGAACAAGCGGAATTAAGACATACACATATTTCTTTTCTAGTACATATGTCATTTGAGGCCATTTTATGAAATGTTTTCCATAGCTACCATGGGACAAATATGTAATGTCCTTATATCCAGAAATATTCCTCAAGGTGCATCCTAACTGTGTGCGAAATGACATGCTTTTATAATCGAATCCATAATTTTGTCGAAATATTTCACATAGGTGCTGCACTATGAGGCGAGGGGAAGCGACAGAGAGGAAGAGGGTGAAGTCAAGGTAGCAGTTCCCACTTAATCTTTCTTTTATAAGATGCTAGCTTCTTCCAACTTGTCATTTACCCCCTGCGACGCCACCATAGTCCTTATCAGATTCTACTATCTAAAACATATAATTGGTAGTTGTTACCACCTGTTTCCTTCCCGTGTGGCACTTTGTCTTTTATTCCTGATGCTGCCAGGCTTTTCCTTTCGTCTCCACTGCGACCCTTGTCATTGGCAGACAAAGATGAATGTCGCCCTTTCGCTGTGTCTTACGGCTTTCGTCTTTATTTCTAGCAGGCGTCAGGTGATTTTATTCAGCTCAGGAGAACCTTCGTCCCCATAGAAAGAGTTTTAAGAACTATGTCGAGTCCATCTCGATGAAGATAAATCATCCCTAAGGAACATCGACGTCAACTCTTTCAGACAATTCTCGGGCAACACAATCACTGTCGAGGGAGTGCCATGGAGATGAATTAATTATATAGGCTGGCGGCAGCAGCCAGAATAAAAGAAGAAAGTGCCACCCATTACGTAATTTTTTTTTTTTTTTTTTTTTTTTTTTTTTTTTTTTTTTTTTTTTTTTTTTTTTTTTTTTTTTTTTTTTTTTTTTTTTTTTTTTTTTTTTTTTTAGAAACAAGGCACCGGCTACGCCGTGGGTGCCTTGGCCTGCGGCGCTAGATTTCAAGTTTTCTATTTTCATCCCCTCTGTTATATAACGCGGCTTTATATAACCCAATCTGTGATAGATATTACCCCTAATTTTATAAATAAACGATTTTTCAGAGGGATCTTGTAATATGGTGGGTGCCACAAAGGAAGTAAAGCAAAAAAGGCGGTTAAACGCAATGATATTTGAAAGAAACTTTTCCGAAAGGGGAGTCTGGCTACTATAAAGTTCTAATAATTCTCCAGTCAAAGGAGCTAAGTTCTCGAAAATGGCTTGTCCAAAAGAACAACACAACATCTTGTTTTCCTTCGCCCAAAGCAACGCGTCGCACAGTTTACATCGAAAAGCACCGAATTTACCAACGCTATGACAAATAACTCTATCTTCACGTAACTTACCGGTCAAATCCTTGGTAGTTTGAGCAATTTCACTAATGATATGCTTTTCTTTCCTCTCCTGCCTTAATTCTTCTAACGTGGCTTGTTCATCATCGGTTAACTTCACTGTTAATCCCTGTTTTTTTAACTCCCTAATCCGTTTCCGAATTTGCACTTCCTTGGCCCTTTTCAACTTTTTTGCTTTATTTTGCTCCTTTCTTTTTGCTATTTCATCTTTTTTACGGGCTCTGTCGGCTTCCCTTTCCCTTTTTCTGCGTTCCTTGTCTTCTTTTTTACGGGCTCTATCGGCTTCACTTTCTCCTTTCTTGCGTTCCTTGTCTTCTTTATTACGGGCTCTATCGGCTTCCCGTTCCTTTTTTCTCCTCTCTTCACATTTTCTCACTTCTGTAGCCCTTTTAAAAAACTGTTTTACCTTGAGTTTGTGGTTTTTTATATAATCATTGTATTTCCGATCGATGTAATACTTTTGGTATTCCTCGTGACAGCTTTTGCCACCACTCTTAGTAAAATTCTTGTATCCTGCAAAATAATGTTTCATAAACTTCTCCGATTCTTCCTCTTTAATTTCTCCGTCGATATCTATTATGAGATTGTACTCTTCATCAGAGTACACGTAATTTTTGTTATTTCGTAACATATTGTTGAGCCCCAATATTTTCCTATGGAATCTTTTAATTGTAGCTGTTACTAAGTTTTTGTTGTTGTGAGGCGTAAAGTTGGGGAAACTCATTCTTGTGCTCCCTGGTCAATTCTTTACAAAGGGCATAGTTTTTCTGCACACTTTCTTTTGGGTAATTCTTCGTCTTCGTAACCCAGGCCCAAAAGTGGTTAAACCTCTTCTTTCTCTGTACTCTACTCTTTGAACCACGTTCATCCATTGCAGCAACGCTTGATATGGTATATGGTATCTATGAAAATATCCTAACGCAATGGGACGTTTATGCCCATTTTAGTATAAATGTGTGAAATGTTTTCACGACCGCGCGACATGACGTCACACGGGAATATGTTAGACAACCGAAAATCATGCTAGACTGACAAAAACCATGCTTAATCTTTTATTCTTCATAACAAATTAGATTTTTATTTATTCATTAAAATAACCCAATGTCAATGTCATTTTAGTGTAATTATGTGAAATGTTTTCAGGACCGTGCGACGTGACGTCACGCGGGAATATGCTAGTGAACAACTAAAACTTATGTTATACTGGCAAAAATAACGCTTAATATTTTTCCTCACAATAAATTAGGTTTCTATAACATTTTCCCATTAAAATAGCCAAATTTCATGAGTGAATTAGTGCAACTATGTGAAATGTTTTCACGACCGCGCGACATAACGTCACACGGGAATATGTTAGACAACTAAAAATTATGATAGACTGACAAAAATCGTGCTTAATCTTTAACTTCTTCATAAATTAGGTTTTTATAATAACCCAATGTCATGGATGAATTATGCCCATTTTAGTATAATTATGTGAAATGTTTTCAGGACCGTGCGACGTGACGTCACGCGGGAATATGCTAGAAAACAACTAAAACTTATGTTATACTGGCAAAAATAACGTTTTTTTGTTTTGTTTTTTACTGTATGGGCTTCTCTAACCCTTTTAAAAAACTGTTTTTCCTTGAGTTTGCGGTTTTTTATATAATCATTGTATTTCCGATCGATGTAATACTTTTGGTATTCCTCGAGACGGCTTTTACCACCACTCATAGTAAAATTCTTGTATCCTGCAAAATGATGTTTCATAAACT
Source organism: Oratosquilla oratoria (assembly GCF_046742065.1). Classification (NCBI taxonomy): domain Eukaryota; kingdom Metazoa; phylum Arthropoda; class Malacostraca; order Stomatopoda; family Squillidae; genus Oratosquilla; species Oratosquilla oratoria. The sequence goes on from NC_134789.1 coordinate 23,350,526, forward strand.
TTTCCGATTCTTCCTCTTTAATTTCTCCGTTGAATTATATTATGAGATCGTACTCTTCATCAGAGTACATATAATGTTTACTATTTCGTAACATATTACGAAGGAGTCTTCAAAATCTCCCGAAGGAGTCTCCAGTCTCCAAAAGGAGTCGTCAAAGTCTCCCGACGTCAAATTCTCCCGTGGTCTCTCTCTCTCTCTCTCTCTCTCTCTCTCTTTCTCTCTCTCTCTCTCTCTTTCTTGTTAGGCCTTGGCTGCGCAAACTATCCTGCAAAATGATGTTTCATAAACTTTTCCGATTCTTCCTCTTTAATTTCTCCGTCGAATTATATTATGAGATCGTACTCTTCATCAGAGTACATATAATTTTTACAATTTCGTAACATATTACGAAGGAGTCTTCAAAATCTCCCGAAGGAGTCTCCAGTCTCCAAAAGGAGTCGTCAAAGTCTCCCGACGTCAAATTCTCCCGTGGTCTCTCTCTCTCTCTCTCTCTTTCTCTCTCTCTCTCTCTCTCTCTCTCTCTCTCTTTCTCGTTAGGGCTTGGCTGCACAAACTATCCTGCAAAATGATGTTTCATAAACTTTTCCGATTCTTCCTCTTTAATTTCTCCGTTGAATTATATTATGAGATCGTACTCTTCATCAGAGTACATATAATGTTTACTATTTCGTAGCATATTACGAAGGAGTCTTCAAAATCTCCCGAAGGAGTCTCCAGTCTCCAAAAGGAGTCGTCAAAGTCTCCCGACGTCAAATTCTCCCGTGGTCTCTCTCTCTCTCTCTCTCTCTTTCTTCTCTCTCTCTCTCTCTCTTTCTTGTTAGGCCTTGACTGCGCAAACTATCCTGCAAAATGATGTTTCATAAACTTTTCCGATTCTTCCTCTTTAATTTCTCCGTCGAATTATATTATGAGATCGTACTCTTCATCAGAGTACATATAATGTTTACTATTTCGTAACATATTACGAAGGAGTCTTCAAAATCTCCCGAAGGAGTCTCCAGTCTCCAAAAGGAGTCGTCAAAGTCTCCCGACGTCAAATTCTCCCGTGGTCTCTCTCTCTCTCTCTCTCTTTCTTTCTCTCTCTCTCTCTCTCTCTCTTTCTCGTTAGGGCTTGGCTGCACAAACTATCCTGCAAAATGATGTTTCATAAACTTTTCCGATTCTTCCTCTTTAATTTCTCCGTCGAATTATATTATGAGATCGTACTCTTCATCAGAGTACATATAATTTTTACTATTTCGTAACATATTACGAAGGAGTCTTCAAAATCTCCCGAAGGAGTCTCCAGTCTCCAAAAGGAGTCGTCAAAGTCTCCCGACGTCAAATTCTCCCGTGGTCTCTCTCTCTCTCTCTCTCTCTCTCTCTCTCTCTCTCTCTCTCTCTCTCTCTCTCTCTCTCTCTCTCTCTCTCTCTCTCTCTCTCTCTCTCTCTCTCTCTCTCTTTCTCGTTAGGGCTTGGCTGCGCAAACTATCCTGCAAAATGATGTTTCATAAACTTTTCCGATTCTTCCTCTTTAATTTCTCCGTCGAATTATATTATGAGATCGTACTCTTCATCAGAGTACATATAATTTTTACTATTTCGTAGCATATTACGAAGGAGTCTTCAAAATCTCCCGAAGGAGTCTCCAGTCTCCAAAAGGAGTCGTCAAAGTCTCCCGACGTCAAATTCTCCCGTGGTCTCTCTCTCTCTCTCTCTCTCTCTCTCTCTCTCTCTCTCTCTCTCTCTCTCTCTCTCTCTCTCTCTCTCTCTCTCTCTTTCTCGTTAGGGCTTGGCTTTCTCCTTCTTTAATTCTTCTTTTTCTTGGAAAGTCCTTTCTCAAACCTTAAGGAGGACCGACAAATCTGATTCCGATTCGTCGACGACATAGTCGTAATCAGGCAGGATCATTGCCGTTGCGGCTTCTTCACTAATATTGTAAGCTGAAGCAGGAATCTCAACGGATCCCAATTCAGGTTCCTCTTCTGGAATTACCTGCTCGCTATCTATACCTTCCACTAAAGACACGTGATTCTTCCTCTTTAATTTCTCCGTCATAACCACCACTCTTAGTAAAATTCTTGTATCCTGCAAAATAATATTTCATAAACTTTTCCGATTCTTCCTCTTTCATTTCTTCGTCGAAATCTATTATGAAATCGTACTCATAAATATTGTTGAACCCCAATATTTTCCTATGAAATCTCTTAATTGTGGCTCTTACTGAGTTTTTTTTGAGTGAGGCAAGTTGGAGAAACTTATTCTTGTGCTTCCTGCCCTTCGCTCGCGGCCAGTCAATCGTCTCCGTTGCCGTGACATCAGTGTTCTCGTCCAATCCGTCGTCTCCATTGCCGTGACGTCACCACTCTCGACCAATCAGTTGTCTCCATTGCCGTGACGTCACCACTCTCTCAGCCAATCAGAATCCTTACACAGTGGAACATTTTTGCCGGATTTCGGAAGGTGGTCATAAAAACGCCAGGAAATTTTCAAAACTGGAAAACTTTATTTTTTTATGTATACAAGCCGCGGGCTTCGCCCTCCCCGGCTTGCTGCCTCGGAGAACTTACGACCTCGGAGGACTTACAGACCCCCCTCTCCAAGACATGTAACATTTTTAAAATGTGTCCCCTTTGAAATGGTTTAATTTTTATTAGTAGTATATATAATGTTAATCATCAAAATTCGCAAACACAATAGCAAATGTACTCGTACCTCCAACCTCCATTTGAATAACGACAATATGGCTTCCGTTGCAGACATCTAGCTTTCCCCTGTAACAACATATCGCACAGGATGATGATCTACACATGTGCGAAATAGGCTTACAGGGAGGTGTCCGCAGATTGCCACGCCGACTGAGCACTTGAAGGGTTTTAACAAAATCGACGAAACCACCCTGGACCGCGGAGACTTATCTTTTATATTATATTAGATTCATCACCTTGTGACTGGCATCACTGGAAAGGTTGGTTTGGCAGGCCTGATAGCCTCGAGGCTTGTGGTTGGTAGGCCTGGCAACCACCTCGGCTGACTTTTATGATGCCGAACGAGCGAGAGAATTTCAAAGTCAAACCAGTCGACCCCGTTGAGGGAGTTGGGTCTGCTGCTTCCTTGAGGTTTAGTGCAAGGTTAACCTGGCTTGAGAAGTGGGTAAAGGACATATTCAAAGATAGTAGCTTCCAGATCACAATATTTTCTCTCTTTCCTTCTTTCACTCTTTCCCTTCCTCCCTCTCTTCTTCTCTCTCCGTAATAGGGACACGTTTTATACAGTCAATACGTTAGGGACTTTATACATTAACTAAGTTATTTATTTATCTATTTATCTATTTATTTATTTATTTATCTATTTATTTATTCATTCTATTTATTTATTGATTTATTCATTTCTCTACCCATATCTTTCTCTATTTATTTATTCAATTATCTATCTATCAACTTACCATTTTAGAGTTGCCAGCTGGGAAAATATAATCTGCAAGTTTTAAACTTGACAGCCTTTTACAGATATATTTCTAAAAAAAAAAAATCTTCACTGAAAAAAAAAATCACAATATTTCATTATTTTTCATTAGACAGGATCTAGGTAAAAAATTACATTCATGTGTAGACCTATCCACCCCCCTTTTTTTTTTAGCCAAATCGTGACCTATTTACGATGCTAATTAGGCATACTGTATCAAGCCACCACGCTCTTGAAATAACATTGTTCTCTTGTCAGATATTCATAACCATATGACAATATAACTGGAAATTACGGCTTCATATCTCTAAGGGTATTGCTATGATTTAAGTACTCAGTTAAAAATGAACTAAGAATAGAGTTTCATATTTTATGCATTAGGCCTATATAACTGCATTAAAAAATGACAACAATTCTTTAAGTGTTGTGTGTGCTCAAACTCTTTGCAAGGGGGGTGACTCCCTTTGTATGTCTTATTCTGGTTCTCCCCAGACGATGTTCTTCACCTGAGGGGAAGCAGACACGAAAGAGAAAGGGAATTCTGATCCGTCCTGCATAGACTGAGGCGCCATTTGTTCCCAACTCTGCGCCTCAGCTGAATAAAATCGGCAGACAGGCAGCCAGTAAAAGGCGTCCCTGTGATGATTGCCTACTTTCCACTTTGACGTCACTAATGTTGGGTTGCCCTCTTACCACCTTGAGGTCATTCACGGTTGCCTACGTTTCATTCTAACGTCATGGTTGTCCGCTTTTCGCCGTGAGGTCATCGAGTGCATGTTTCTCACAACCGCTGAGGTCAGCGGGAAATCTTTCACTTGATTAACCTCCTTATATCTTCGCTTTCCCATTAGGGAAGGCCTGGGGGTGGTGCTCTAGCTTCGTGTGTATGTGCTTCCCGTCTAATAGTCCTTGTACAATTCTACATATGCTTGAACAAAGACCCGGCCTTTAAAGGAAGAGGCGATGCATAAGATTTGTTGACGAGTAATGTTACCAGACGGCCTCCATATTGTGTGATATTTTCTGTCCCTCTCATTGCTAACAGATAAGAGAGTGTGATGTTTGAAATAAAAATCTGTACTCACACGCACACAAACACCCCCCCCACACACACACACATACAAACAGGCAACCGTGAATTTAAATCTAAATATGCTAATTGGAAATCAAGGATATAGATCAAGTTGGAATTGTACATGAATTTTGAGGCTAGGTATGATCAAATATTAGAAAATAGGAGATGGGACCCGGCGAGCGTTGCTCCCTTCCTGCATACTACAATTAAGTACACACACACACACACACACACACACACACACACACACACACACACACACACACACACACACACACACACACACACACACACACACACACACACACACACACACACACACACACACACACACACACACACACACACACACACACACACACACACACACACACACACACACACACACACACACACACATACACACACACACGCGCGCAAACAAACACACACACACAGACACACACGCGCGCGCGCAATAAACTCATTATAAAACTTAGACTAGGCATATCACTCTTATATTTACTGTATTGCATTATTGTCAGCGTATCACTGTAAAACTTAGACTAAGTGTATTACTCATATAATTACTCTATTGTATTATTGTCAGTGTATCGCTGCTATTTCAATAAACTTATTATTATTATTTTTTCATTATTACACACACACACACACACACACACACACACACACACACACACACACACACACACACACACACACACACACACACACACACACACACACACACACACACACACAATCATGTACAACAAGTTTTATCTGCTTCTACTCAAGATTAATAGACAATACAAGAGAGAGATGGTTGGGGAGACTGTGCCTTTCTGGACCTGCAAATGGCATTTGATAAGGTACCACACAATAAACTAATAAGGAAGATAGAATCATTAGGTGGCATCAGAGGAAAATTATTAGAATGGATGAAAGACTTCCTGACTGGGAGGAAAATGAGAGTAGTAATTAGAGATAAATTCTCAAATTGGGAAGAAATGAAAAGTGGTGTCCCGCAGGGATCAGTACTGGCCCCGATCATGTTTGCCATATACATAAATAAATAGATGAAGGAGTGGAGTGTTATACGAATTTCTTTGCAGACGACGCAAAAATACTAAAGAAAGTAAAAGCTGAGGAGGATTGCATCTCATTACAACAAGACTTGGACAAGATCTGGAAATGGACTCAAAAGTGGGAAGTGAAATTCAATATCAAGAAATATAGTATAATGGAATTTGAAAAAAGTAAAAACAGAATATCGAGAGATTATAAAATTGGTGAAGAAGAGGTCAAAAAAGTAAATTCGGAAAAAGACCTTGGAGTGATGATCAGCAAAGACTTGAGACCGGATAAGCATATTAGTAAAATAGTCGGAGAAACCTACAATTTATTGAGGTCAATAAAAGTAGCATTTGCCTATTTGAACGAAGAAATGATAATTTTTTTTTAAACTATACTAATAAGACCAAAACTAGAATATGCAGCAACACTATGGACACCCAGTACCAAAAAGAATATAAAAGATTAGAAAGAATACAAAGAGCAACAACAAAATTGGCACAAACTCTTTCCTAAATGACATATGAACAAAGACTGTCCAAATTAGAATGACCAAATCTGGAACAAAGAAGGGAAAGAGAAGACCTACTAACTATCTATAGAATTATGAAGGGAATGGAAATCTTAGATAAGAATGATTTAGCAAAATGGGACGATGGAAAAACAAGAGGAAATGAAAAGAAACCCAAAAAAGATAATTACAGAAGAGATCTTAAAAAAAAAAAAAAAAGCTTCCCAAATTGTGATAGATATTTGGAACAAATTAGACAAAGAAACAGTGTGTGCAAACACTATTCAAGATTTTAAGAAAAAAATTGATGCTGAGAGATACAAAGACGGGCCACTACGAGCATAGCTCCCTTCCCGTATAATACAACTAGGTAAATACAACCAGGTAAATACATGCACGCCGCGTCCCGCCCCGGTTGCATACAGGAAAACTTGCACTGGCTGCGGGGGACTCCCCGGACTTTCACTCACCGTCCACCTCCCACTCCCCAAAACCCTGAGCGTTGACGCTGACCCACACTCCGTTCCCACATTCCTCCTACTCCACTCCGTTTCCTTTCATCCTCTTCCTCTGCACCTGGTTCTCCTGGCCCTCCTCCTGGTCCTCCTCCTCCTCCTCCTCCTCCTCGTCCTCTTGAAATTTATTCTTGATACACCGGACGGGTTCATTCAGCCGAGAAAGGAGACACCAGCCGATTTCATTCAACAGAAATGGGAACGTGGTCGCCGTCACGAAGTAGTCAAGCCTGTGGTTACGTTGTACGACTTTGGTCGTTTATGTAACTCTCACTAACCATCACCAACCATGCAAATGGTCCACACACATGCGAGATGGTACTCGTCTTAGGCAAGACCCCCAATTTTGCAGGCATCACAAATTCCTGAATCATCAAAACAGCTTGACTCAATAATGCAAATAAGACAAACATAAACACCCCCGCAGCATCATCTACACAAGATGCCTAAAGTCAACAGACAGACCCATTAAACCCTTTCTCATACCTACCCCAATTACATTACCGTAACTTAATATATATACGCCATATCTATCCACGCCCAACAACCGTATAATCAGCCCCCATACAACGGAACTAACACCCATATCTATATTTTGTTATTAACACATCTTCCATATTGCAACTCACAAAACCTTACCTCTCGCCTTCATTAACGAACGGCTACGCCCGTTGGAGATAGGACTCCCTAGTTCAAGTACCTGGCAGGAGGCCTACCGAGGTCAAGGCCCGGTATAGGGCTGTACAGGTTAAGGACCTGACCATTGGACTGCCTAAGTCAAGTACCTGGTAGGAGGAATGCCGAGGTCAGGGACCCGGCATAGGACTGTATAGGTCAAGGACCTGACCATTAGACTGCCTAGATCAAGTACCTGGCAGGAGGACTGCCAAGGTCAAGGCCCGACATAGGGCTGTATAGGTCAAAGACCCGACAGCAGGACTGCCTAATTCAAGTACCTGGCAGGAGGACTGCCGAGGTCACGGATCCGGTATAAGGCTGTCCAGTAGGGTGAAATGATTTTTTTTTTCCACTTTAAATTTGCTTGAGTGTGGAAAAGGTGCCAAAATGGTATAATATCAACCACGTGGAATTATAATATAATTGACGCATTTCCTGATCGACCACCAGCCATTTTAATATATGGCATATTTAAGTTTCAACATGTTCAGTGACTGTGAGGTTTGTGGTAGCTGGGTAGATTATATGTTTGCCTTATAGTTAGGCTTGGTTTATTGATTTGGGAGGTTGTGTGCTGCTCTATGTTAATAAGCGTGAGTGTTATAAATCTATGTATATACACTACACAATGGTAATCTTCACTTTAAGCGGCTAATTGAGGGAAGGGGATACAGCATCCCACAGAGAGCTCTACTATCTCTGTAAACATTCTACGACGTGATATAATGCCTCAGTGTTATCTTTTTCTTATCACGGATTTGTTCGGGCTCGTGTTGCTTTTTGCCAGCTTATGCCAAAGCGTGATTCAAAGTGTGATTATAAGTTCTAAATTCATCAATAACTATGCATGGATAAAACATACTTTAATATTAGAATAATAGTATGCAAAGAATAAACAGAAAATATATAATCTCATGTTTATTATTATTTAATGTATTTTTTTAAATATAAAAGATTTTTGTACATTCATAACACCTGGAAGTCAATAAAAAATGGCTGATTTAAATAGAAAAATTTGCATAATGTTCTATAATTAATTACTACCTTTTACATCCTTAAATCTTTGAAAAAACATAAAAATGTTTGGTAAATAATGATATATTATTGTAAACTTAAAACGTCTGGTGGTTGATCATAAAAATATCTGATTTAAGCATAATTTTGGCATATTGATCTCTTTGTGAAATTACACCTTTTAAAAACTCAAGTGAAAAAAAGAAAGAAAGAAAGAAAGAAAAAATATATATATATTTGGGCGGTTTTCACTCCACCCTACTGTCCAGACCAAGTACCTGACAGAAGGCCTGTTTAGGTGAGAAACCTTATCTCACCTGACATCCCTACCTGTATCGCCAGATCTTATTTTCAATAAAACAAGGAAAACACCATTAAGGTACTTCTCGCCCGCAGTAGGTTCCCCTCTTATGTAAAACGCCCATTACACCTTATTTTGGTTGCCACCACTTGATATATACATATATATATATATATATATATATATATATATATATATATATATATATATATATATATATATATATATATATGTACATATATATATTAGCTGATAGAGACCCCCTTTCTCGTATTTGGTCTTTTCGCTCCCTAGTCTGTTCGTCCCGTCAGTTCGGTTCCAACCATGGATGATTCGCCCAATGGATTGGACGTTTCGTTCCATTGAAATGAAATGGTCTATTGATGCAGCAGTTGCCTTAAATCATGTTTAAAACATTTATGAATATATACAGCAAGTTTCAATGGGAGTGGTGGAGGTGTGTCTGAACCCCTCTCTCACTCGACATCCCGACCCTGTACACGAAGCCGCTCTGCGCTCAATTCAAATATACCAAAAATATACCCTTCTTCTACTAACAACTCTTCAGAAAATTCACTTGCTACTCAATACACCATGACAACACAAAACCTTATCATCGTAGTCAAGGATGAGACAACATTACCTCTAACGGCAAAAACAATCTTGTGCATAATTTCATCTCTGAGGTTGAATCAGAGCTAACACGAAGAAACGCCACAGACGATAAGACTAAGATATCCATCTTGATATCCAAAATATATAAGAATAACACATTAGCTCGTGACATCATTCAGTCTGATCTATTTCAGGAAGCCTCAACCTATAATGAATTCGTAGAACACTTTAAAAAGTCATTTGTTGCATTTGATTCACTTGGAGCACTTTCCCCCTATATTATTTGGCAAAACCTTACAATCATGGCCCACACACCACTGAAGGAAACGTGGTCAAAATAACTTCAACATTTAAAAGTGAACTCAGAGAAAGCCTCAAAAACTCAGACTGGGTCTCAGAAGACAAAATTTCATTGGAGCACGTAGTCTCACTTATGACATACTTTTGAACATTCTAAAAATTTATTTGCTGCTTTTGAGCCACTTGGAGCACTCCCCCCATATATTCTTTGGCGAAAACTTACACTCATGGCCCTCACACCACCACAAAAAAAAAAAGTGGTCGAAATAGCTTCAACATTTAAAAGTGAACTCAGAGAAAGACTCAAAAACTCAGACTGGGTCTCAGAAGACAAAATTTCATTGGAACACGTAGTCTCACTCATGGCATACTTTCGACTACTCTCCCAATTACACCCAGACACACTCCAGAAAGCTAGCACAATTCCATTCACACCAGGTATCACACTAGGCTAATTCTCCAGGAAATTCTCTGACACGGACAAAGCTATCACACAGATACAGAGTCTGTCAGTATCCATAGCACTCATCCACGAAATAGCTCAGGTCATACGGTCCCCCTCACATAGCACGAGATCAAGACATACATCTCGCAGGCAATATCGCTCACGCCAACGCTCTCCTTCAAGAACACAAATGTTTTGTACATACTACCACAAATCGCTCTCCTGCAAGGGATTCACGTAACCCATCTCCAGCAAGACATTCACGTAACACACCTCCTTTGTTACTACTGAATACAAAGACTCAGTGCATACCAAGGGCAGTTACTCTATACCCAGATATTCAGTCATCAACTCTACACTTACATGCCTTGGATATCGCAGACGCATCTTCCCATTCCTTAACTTTCAACGATCTGGCAAAACCAAAGTGACAATATTTCTCGAAACGGGTTCCACAGTTAGCATCATGTCAGTACACAAATTTCCATAAATTCCGCATTGAAACAAAATGTGTCACCATTTTGGAATCCCCCGACGTCAACCCTCGTAATATAGATGACGTGTCATTCCCTGTCATTGGTAAATTCTCCCTAGACATTATCTTCAAAGTTGGGTGCCCATCCATTCCAGCTACCACATACGTAGCTAATGTTTACTTTCCTGCTGATATCCTCATAGGCTTAACATTGATGAAGCAGGTAGAGCATGATTTAACGTCAGTTAATTCTAGTCCCCCATTCAAATTCACTCACACGAGGATGAACCAGCTGCTAGCACAAATGGCACCGCCACCCAAACACCTTCCCACGACTCTAACTCTGCTACTTTAATGACAGCAGTGGACTTGCATTCCAAACATAACAGTCGGACTAACTCCTCCCGCATGTCCAAATCAGAACAAAACACCCATTATATACCGTTGATCTTTCACCGCCTGAGGACACCTTCTTGCCCCTCTTAGAGGAATTCAACAACAAATCCACCCCAGTCTCGGAAGTGTTATCTACATTCAAACACACTCACGCAGTGCTTATCAGCCCAAAGACGCTGTTCCCTCGTGAGTATACAAAGATACACATACGAGTTTTCCAAGCACAAGACACCGATGTACTCTGTATGCCAGAAACTTGCCGTGTCAATGGCATTTCCCTGCTTTCAGCCATCAGCTCTACGTCAAAGAAAGGTCATACTTGCATTTTAATTGCCAATGACACTAACGCACCCCTCCATCTCACAGTTGGTACAAACATTTGCGATTTCGAAGTATATCCTTCACGCATCAAAGTCATGGATGACAAATTCCCTACTTCTCAAGTTTGTACCACAATTTCCGACGTGCCCACAGCACAGGAACCCATTGATGCATCACATTTCAACCCCATAGACTTCCCTGATGCACAAGCAGACTTGCTTGCACTTTGCAACAAGTTCAGACATACCATTGCCACTCCAGGTGAACCCCTTGGAGTCACTAATCTTATTCAGCATCATATACCCCTTCGTGAGAACTCTAAACCACGTTATATTTTAGCATACAGGTTACCACATAGCAAACATATGATTATAGATAACCTTATACAAGGCATGACTGTGCAAGAAATTATTGAACATCAGCGAATGGAATTACTCTCTTTGATGTCCCTAAACACGTCTTATATCTTACTTCACCAGAATTGTCCATGTACAATTCATTTTTGTACAATAGTATTTGTTTGTGTACTTTTTGTTATAGCAGTCTACTCTTGAAAATGTCTTCCTCAACATGAAATGTCGAGCTCTATAATCAAAGGAAACGAAATTGAAGAATACGGAGATCTATTTTCTGTTCACCCGATTAATGGCAAAATTTTAAACAAGAAAATTGTGAATACAAGAAAAAGCTAAATAACTATTGCAATGATGTTATTTTCAACTCTACGTGTATTACAGAAAACATGCTCTGTTTGTTTGTTTGTTTGTTTGTTCATGAACTCCTAGGGTTTAGGAGATAGACCCTCATAACCATATATATTCTGATACCCTATCACTCCAGGTACTTGGATAACTAATTTTCATTTCCAATAATAATAATAATAACAATAACAATAACAATAACAATAACAATAACAATAACAATAATAATAATAATAATAATAATAATAATAATAATAATAATAATAATAATAATAATAATAATAATAATAATAGTAGTAGTAATAATAATAATAATAATAATAATAATAATAATAATAATAATAATAATAATAATAATAATAATAATAATAATAATAATAATAATAATAATAATAATAATAATAGTAGTATTAATAATAATTATAATAATAATATTAATTATATTAATGATAATGATAATAATTGTAATAATAATAATAATAATAATAATAATAATAATAATAATGATAATAGAAATAATAAAATAATAATAACAATAATAATAACAATAATAGTAATATTTGTAATAATGATAATAATAATAATAATAATAATAATGATAATAATAATAATAATAATAATGATAATAATAATAATAATAATAATAATAATAATAATAATAATAATAATAATAATAATAATAATAATAATAATAATAATAATAATAATAATAGTAATAATAATAATAATAATAATAATAATAATGATAGTAATAATAATGATAATGATAATAATAGTGGATAGGAGGTAAGGGAACACGGGCTGAGGGAAATACTTTTATTCCTGACTAGTTTCGCCTGAGTGGCTTCTTCAGAGGAACATAGTTTGAAGTCAAGTTGGTCAATATATATGGCAAAAGAAGGAACGTGGCAAAGTGTCAGGTTGGTCCCCCACTCGACCTCATCTGTCGGTGTGGCGGATTGTCACAGCAGGTGGACCAAGTATCCTCCTGTTGTTCGCGTGGCTGAAACGTCCGTCTGGATCAGGGGCTCTGTGTTTATTATTCATTACGATAAAGTGTGCTGCTGCTTTAGCCCATATTAAATCCCCAGTCCTCTTATTAATGTTATCATGGATGTTGATAGAAACGGACTCCATCGCCTTTCTTTCCTGCCGTGAAATGTTATCCATGAGAATTTTTGCCTGGTCCCATTTTGGTAGATGGCCTCTTTCGTCGACATGGTTAACTAATGCACTACTAACCCTGTGGTGCCTTACATCTGCTCGGTGTTCTTTCAATCTGGTGTCTAAGCCTCTGCCGGTTTCACCGATGTATTTTCTGTCACATCCACCACACGGGATTTCGTAAACTACGCTGTTGGTATTTGTGGTTGGGTCTTTTTTCTTGATTAAAAGGTCCTTTATTTTCGTACCTGTGGAAGTCGCAAGACGAATGTTGGAGGACGATAAGATTTTGTCTAGGTCTCTCGCTAGATTGGAATTTGGGACCACCCAATATTTAGCGTTGGACTTTTCTCTTTTTTTGCGTAGTATACTACGAGCCTTCTCCTCCAAGGTGCAAAGTAACCCTCTGGGGTATTTGAGCTCTTCAAAAGTTGTTTTAATAATTTCAATTTCATCCGCTAGAAATTCGTCACTGCAAATACGAAGTGCTCTTAAAAACAAGCCTATCACCACACCGGTCTTTGTCCTCTTATTATTTGCACTGTATAAATGAATGAAGTCTTTTTTTTTTTTCGGTTTCCTGTAAACTTTAAATCTAACGCCGCATCCTGATCTTATTAACACGGTGTCTAGAAAAGGTAGTTGTCCGTCTATCTCATTTTCGATCGTGAATTGGATGTTAGAATTCACACTATTTAGATTAGATAATAAATTTTCAATTTTAGTATTGTAGTGGGTAATCACTAAAACATCGTCCACGTATCTCAGCCAAACAGTATTTTCAGATATCATGTATACACAATAATAATAATAATAATGATAATAGTAATAATAATGATAATAGTCATCATAATAATAATAATAATAATAATAATAATAATAATAATAATAATAATAATAATAATAATAATGATAATAATAATAATAATAATAATAATAATAATAATAATAATAATAATAATAATAATAATAATAATAATAATAATAATAATAATAATAATAATAATAATAATAATAATAATAATAATAATAATAATGATGATGATGATGATAATAATAATAATAATAATAATAATAATAATAATAATAATAATAATAATAATAATAATAATAATAATAATAATAATAATAATAATAATAATAATAATAGTAATAATAATAATAATAATAACAATAATAATAATAATAATAATAATAATAATAATAATAATAATAATAATAATAATAATAATAATAATAATAATAATAATAATAATAATAATAATAATAATAATAATAATGATAATGATAATAATAATAATAATAATAATAATAATAATAATAATAATAATAATAATAATAATAATAATAATAATAATAATAATAATAATAATAATAATAATAATGATAATAATAATAATAATAATAATAATAATAATGATAATAATAATAATAATAATAATAATAATAATAATAATAATAATAATAATAATAATAATAATAATAATAATAATAATAATAATAATAATAATAATAATAATAATAATAATAATAATAATAATAATGATGATGATAATGATAATAATAATATTTTTCGTTAGGGTTAAGGTTAAAGTTAGATGGGGTATGGCTAGGTTAGGGATTATTCACGAACTCCTACTTGGATTTTGTAGATAGACCCCTATAACAATATGTATTCTGAAACCTTATAACCCAAGGCACTTAGATAACTATTTTTTATTTTTATCTACTATAATAAAGTGGTTGTCTCTGTCTATTTGCTAGTTTGTTCACGAGCTCCCCCCCCCCCAAATCCATATATATTCACCATAACCCAGGTTACTTGGATAAGTATATTTTATTTCGAAAGGGCGTCTCCCTCCTCAAATTGATTTTTTTTCTTACTTTCATATAATTTTATTTTTGTTACGTTTTCCATTGAGTTATATTGATACGTGAAACTTTTCTCCAAAAATTCTATCAAGATTAGAATGATAATCATTGGCCCTCAGCAACGCGCGGGTAATTTGGCTAGTACAAATATATATATGTATATATATATGTATATATATGTATGTATATATATACATATACACACATATATATATACACATATATTACACTGGCCTGCGTTTATTTTTATTTTTTTTTCAAAGGTCGAAGGTTTTTCAAGTGATTCATAGGTTTTTTGGTGCGCTGAATCCAAAAAATGCCATCCGTTTCCTTGGATCAGGTCTAGTTTTTGAGATATGAGAAGTGCGACTTTTGGGCCTTGTATAGTACTAAGTATAAGGAAAACGAGGCTGCAGGTATAGCCTATTCTTATCTTTTTTTTGCATAAAAATTATATTGTAGCACCCCGAAACTGATGCTGAAACCTAATGATGTTTTTGTTTACTTTCAGGAAACTGAAACCGAAACTGAAACTGAAACTGCATTGACTACATTGACAAACTGCATTGGCAACACTGAAACTAAAAATTGTTTAGAAAAGTGTGGTCTCCAATCAATGTGACTGATTTGATAAGAATCTGTGCTTTTTACAAGAATCTGTGCTTCTTGTGTTTCTATTTTGGACACGTATCTTAGATTGACAGAAAATGGAACGCAAATGCACAAATCATCTTGATAGGTTCTGCTACATATGTGGTAATGTGATTCTTCCTCGTCGACTAGCAAATATAACTGATTTTGTGAAGAAGGCATATCATGCTTACTTTGGAGTTAAGCTTGGGGACCAGGACAAGCCATTTGCACCCCATGTTAGCTGCAAAACATGTGTCGAGAACTTGCGTGATTGGAGAAATAAAAAAAGGAAGAGTATGCCATTCGCTGTTCCAATGGTTTGGAGAGAGGGTAAAGATCATGTGTCAGACTGCTATTTCTGCATGACTAATCTTAAAGGGGTCAACCGCAAGAACAAGCATTGTATTCAGTATCCTAATGTTACGTCTGCCATACGACCAGTCCCTCATGGTCCAGGCCTGCCCGTTCCCGAGCCAGATGTTGCAATGTAATCTAGCTCTGAATCGGAATCTGATAACGCACTAGACAGGGCAGAGGGTGGAGAATACATGCCAAAAGAGAATGACCGGCCAGTGCCTCTAACACAAGCAGATCTCAATGACCTGACACGGGATCTAAATGTATCCATTACCACCTACTAACCATCACCCACCACGCACGTGATCCACATGTTTGCAACAGAGCGAGACTTCCTCTTGCTTACCTTGCGTTTCCCACGACATGTACACCTAACGCAGCACATTTGAAGACAAACAAGATATAGATGCCTAGTGTCACCAGACTAACGTATCATAAATCCTTTTATTATAACTGCCCTAGTGTATTAAGCATAAACTAGTATATATATATAATATACCAAACAATATCCACCAATTGTAGGACTGACCCTCTTACATAGAACAGACCCCATACAATGAATAACAAGACTAACACCCTTGCTTGAAACCACTAACACTCCTATAAAATGTTTAACACCCATGTCACGTAGCCAGAGCTGGGGTAGGTGAAGAACCTACTGCCAGAGGCTGGGTAGGTCACGAACCTACCGGCCGGAGGTCAGAGCTATTGTGCCCTAGGTCAAGGCCTGGCACTTATTGTATTTAGCCCAAAGGGGCAATTGCATTTGTAGTTTAACCTGAATCTCTTGTTTGAATAAACAAAGAAAACTCCCGCTTTGGAGTCTATCTCGCCACATTAAGACTTCCCTACGTAACCATATAACCTACCATAACGGTTACACTGGTGGCTCGCGGTGGCCACAACCACGTACATAACGTATACACTGGTGGCAGCAGCGGTTCGCCCACGCCCTACAGAACGTATACACAGGTGCCCAGCGGTGCTCCATAACGTATACACTGGTGGCGAGCGGTGCTCCCACGTCCTGAATAGAAGCGCCGTCATCAGCCATACTACCAAGGTTACACAACCAATCCAACTGGCGAGCGGTACTTTATTCCAACCTCCGAAGATACAAGCCTACTTTATACCAAGAAACACTGGTTTCACACATGCCTACCACAGAAGGCCGAATACATTCTTCAGTCATTCAAGCCACGCCTACCATTCAGAACATTCAGAAGGAGCAACGAAGAAGAAACCGTCTATCTTCGACTTCTCATATCTTCCTTCAAGCCACTTGATTCTATTCAGATCAGCCGCGCCTGCAGCTCAGACGACCGAGATCGTCTACGAAGCAGACATCGTCTACTTCTCATCAACCGCATCAGAAAGCTAGCTCATCACTTCGTCAAGCAAGCAACACGTCTACCCACAAGCGCACCACCAACCACTCCCTTCGAGACGACAGTCAGAATTCTAAGATCGCAGCTTTGCATCAATCTTAGAATCGGTGGTGAAATCGAACCCATTCGATTTTGAACCACCTGGTGGCAGTACGCTACCATAGTCTCTGTACACAGATATCTACAGCGACATAGAAGAACCGGTCAACTCTACACCGCACCTCATCAAGACTCCAAACCAAGAGATAGAACTTCAATCAAAACCACAGATTTCCATTCACCCGAGAACAACGCGAAATCCGCAAGCTCAGCACCTCGGTAAGCATATCTAACCCCCACCCCTCTATCCCTTCAAGCAGTGAACCCAAGCTAATCACCTGTAGAGATCCAGCGCACCAACTCCTAGATCAACACGACATCACGACTTCAGTCAAGACGAAAACCCAGGCCGACGAGACACATCCGAGAGACAATCTCGTCCGCCATCCAAAACTACCGTCACCAATCTCCGTGAGTATAAACCATAGACTCCCACTAATTCCCCCCCCTTTTTTTTATATATAATTCAGAAGCCGGACGAGAAACCACCTCCACCCCCCCCCCTCCATGTCCACCCAGACCAGAAGCTTCGCTATGACCGGCCAGACCAGAGGCTTGCAGCGGTTAGGCCCACACCCGCCTAACCAGCCTCCACCCCCACCCCTTCCACCCAGACCACAGCTTCACAGCAGTTAGGCCCGGACCCGCCTAACATACCTGCTCTTCGCATCGGGTCAGCATTCTCGCTTACCCACCCCAACCACACAGCCTCACCCTCCACCCACCGCCACCCTTGGGTCACCGAGAATTGCTGACACTGCGATGTTCAGCGTCAGCTGGACGTCAACAACTTAACCCACGACAGTGTCACATTCACCAACAGAGCAGACCAGTGCTTCCAGAATTCAGCGCAGACCTGCGATAAGTACCCCAAATTTATTATTTAATTTTATTCTTGTACATCATACACCCATAGATGTATATGCATAACACACGTATCACAGAAATGTAATAATCATTTTAATTACAATTTTTTAAATGTAAATTAGCTCACGTAGAACTATCTATTAGTTACAATTATAGAAATTCAAAGACCACGATAGACAAAACCTAATAATCAAAACATCCACTAGTGTAATTTTTAACTTACGAAATATTTTTTCAATTTTAACGTAGACTCAAAATATCAAAATGTCACCGCGAAGAAATCTCCCAGGCAGTCACCCGAAACATAGTAAATTAAGATAAACCATTGCACAAGACAAACCCCAAGATGACAATAACTAACTCTTAAACTATGAATTTACATTAATTATTCCTCCTTCGGACGCAGGACGTCATGCGATTCGATAGGATAGGTCCGCACGATCATTTACTTATAAAAAAAACTTTTTCAATATCTATACAAGTACTTCTCTACTTCCTTCCGACCGTGAAGCCCCGGAATAATACACTCAAAACCCAACCCACTCAAACAGGATGAATAAGCATTCCATACCATACAAAATAAAATAAAATAAAATAAAATAAATTAACTGCCTTAAATAAATATAAATATGTACAAGCCCATAAGAATAACAGCCCATGTAAATTTTAGCCAATAACCATTCTCATAAATAACAAACTTGTATAAGTTCATATGTCTATAAAATGTTATATATAATAATATGAATTTTAGCTCTACACAAACTAACAATAATAATCAAAAACAAACACTAAAAATTAGGATGTCATATCTTCAGTAAGCTATGACTGTAGTGAAATAGTACATTCCAAATAATATCTCATAGAAAAGAGATTATAAAAAAATTCTCATTGAACAGAGAAACAAGTGTATGGTGAACAGTGAAAATTGTTCTCATTGAAAAGAGAATATACTAGTGTAAATTTTTTTGTACATAGCTTACTGAACACACAAAAAGATATGATAATATACGTAAAAATCCCCCCCCCCTTTTACTAATTTAAACATATTTTGTTGATCAATATCACCCACTAGCAAACTTACAAATTATCATATCTATATTGTATTCAATTATGTATGCCATCCCCACTGTCACGACCTTAACCCAAGGTACGAGGACGTACCTCAAAAAGGTCAGGGAGGCAATGTATCCATTACCACTTACTAACCATCACCCACCACGCACGTGATCCACATGCTTGCAACAGAGCGAGACTTCCTCTTGCTTACCTTGCGTTTCCCACGACATGTACACCTAACGCAGCACATTTGAAGACAAACAAGATATAGTAATTATCAGTAACGACCTCAAATCATCCAAGCAGTGTATTTCAGCCTCTGAGAAAGCAAATAAGATTCTGGGATTGATTGCGCGATCTTTTGATTTCAAAAGTCCATCACTCATTAACAAGCTATATAAATCGTTAGTTCGTCCACATTTGGAATATGCTGTTTCCGTATGGTCACCGAATCTCATTAAAGACATTGACAGACTGGAAAAAGTACAACGGCGAGCCACAAAACTGATTCCAAATATCAAAAATAAATCATACGAAAATCGACTTAAGCACATGAATCTGTTTTCCCTAAAAAAGCGTAGACTCAGAGGTGACTTGATACAGGTCTTTAAGATTTTAAAGGGAATTGAAAACATC
>NC_134789.1:23375441-23380441 GCF_046742065.1 Oratosquilla oratoria
AGTATCTATTGGGATGGAGTGAAAATTATATATATAAAAAAAAAAAAAAAAAAAAAAATTCTTGGAAGCATGGGAAACTAAGAGCAACTGCATAAACATGTGCATTAATCTCAATCCTATTTATCTAGTAACGAAAAGTAACGCAGTCTAATTCCTATGTTCTGCTTTTCCAGTCTTAGTTTGCTTCTTTACAACCTGACATTTGTTCATCAGGCGGCTTTTGTCCGACCTACTTTCTCGAAGACGGTCTCTCAGTGCACCTTTTCAACTCCCCTTCCCTGACTTTTGTCCACCCCCCTTTCTCAGTTTTAGTCTACTTCCTTTTCCTTCTCTTCTTTTCTATCTTTTTATCTTCTTTGTATCTTTATTTTATTTTTATTTGTCTGATTATAATTCATTCTTCTTTGTATCTTTATTTTATTTTGATTTGTCTGATCGTAACTTATTCGTTTGTTCTCGAGAACTTTTTTTCCTTCTTTTTTCCTTATCCTTCATTGCGGACATTTGGTCTACCTCCATTTGCGTCTTTGGACTATGTTCTGATGTTTTTACGTTTGTGTCACGTATTGATGTTTTTTGCTACATTTATTTTATGTTCACAGCCATATAACTTGTTCTACTCGTATTTCTATTTTATTTCATTTCATTTGGTGCCAATATTTCATATCAATTGTATTGTATTTAATATTGTAAAGAGGTTTGCTTTGTACATGTGACTGACAGTGCGGACCTTTCCCAGGTTTACCACTTTGACGATTTATATTTGAGTTCACAATCTTGTACCCGATATACCCCCTGAAGATGATTCCTGGACGGAATCGAAACGTCGGGCAAATAAACCCTTCAATTGAGTCTGGTGTTTACAGTTTTCCGAGATGGATCCCAGACTCCAGATCTGCACGTACATACATACATACATACATACATACATACATACATACATACATACATACATACATACATACATACATACATACATACATACATACATACATACATACATACATACATACATACATATATATATATATACATATATATATATATATATATATATATATATATACTGTATATATATATATGCGTGTGTGCGTGTGTATGCGTGTGTGTGTCTGTGTGTGTATATGATTCATCATTCACCATGGTCTTGGATCACTTGTTGGACTCGTGATCGACAGTTATTAACCTCCTGAATGAGAGCTCAGAGCTCGTATGACCGATCTATGGGTGACACCTTACACGCACACACACACTCAACTCCCCGCCCACGAGAGTTGGAGTAGCAACCCGCAGCGCAGCGATACTGAAATTATTTCAGCCTTGGGCGGTATTCGAACCCGGACCGCCGTAGTGGCAGGCGAGAACTCTAACCACTGCACCACGAGGTGTGTATGTGTGTGTGTGTGTGTGTGTGTGTGTGTGTGTGTGTGTGTGTGTGTGATTCATCATTCAACATGGTCTTGGATCACATGTTGGACTCATGATCGACAGCTATTAACCTCCTGTATGAGAGCTCAGAGCTCATATGACCAATCTATGGCTAATACTGTGACCTTACATGCACACACACCCCCAACTCCCCGCCCACGAGAGTTGGAGTAGCAACCCACAGCGCAGCGATACTGAAATTATTTCAGCCTTGGGCGGGATTCGAACCCGGACCGCCGTAGTGGCAGGCGAGAACTCTAACCACTGCACCACGAGTGTGTGTGTGTGTGTGTGTGTGTGTGTGTGTGTGTGTGTGTGTGTGTGTGTGTGTGTGTGTGTGTGTGTGTGTGTGTGTGTGTGTGTGTGTGTGTGTGTTTGTGTGTGTGTGGTTAATATATACTGTATAAGGAAGGAACGAAGGAAGTCTAGATGTTTTTCAAATGAAGAATTTGAGAATTATTATAGATACTGCAAAAGTAAATAGAATAATAATCATAAAGATGAGGCAGAGAATGATGATGAGAAGGGAGCCGTCGGTTGTGGTAAAACAGAGTGATTTTTGGGCATAAGGAAATAATAAATGAGGAAAGACTAGCAAAGATAATGTGGAGAGCAAAAGTGGATGTAGAGAGCTTGAAAGGACGAGCGAAGTTAGGATGGATGGGTGGGGTGAGGTGGAGTTTGAAATGTCTATACTATAGACATTTCAAACTCCACCTCACCCCACCCATCTATAGACTTTATAGAACGGGAAAGAGAGAATACAAGAGATAGTGTATGGAGGTAGATTACAAGTTTGAAAATTTGATAGAATAATTCGAATGGAGGTTCTCACATGTTATATGATTTATTCTGTCTAAGTGAGAAGAAGGGAGATAGGGAGAGTAGTCATATAATATAGAGAAGACAAACCAACTCTCAGTTTCTACTATGGAAAAGCTGTGCTTTGTTAAAAAAATCGAAGGCGGGTGATTCCTCAAACTTGCTTGGAAAAAGAAGAAAAAAAAATGAGTCGTCTTGAGCGTTTTTTACTTGATCAACACTACTAGTAGATATGTTTTATTAATTTGTGATCGTGCTGCCCAATATTTGTGTGGAAAAAAACTGACTGCGCACAAGGAAGTTGCATTGCTGGTTATTGTCTAGATATAATGTTTTGACTACAATGTCTGGGGAGAGGGAGCCCTTCTATTAATTTTTTCCTGGTACAGAAAACGTCGTTGAGTTAAAGATTTATTGTGTTGTATTGTATTGTATTGCATTGTATTGTATTGAATTGTATTGTATTGTATTGTATTGTATTGTATTGTATTGTATTGTATTGTATTGTATTGTATTGTATTGTATTGTATTAAATTGTATTGTATCATATGTCATTGTAAAATGTAAGAAAACACCAAACTCGGAATTGTGGGTCCCGAAGATAAGAAAAGCGTAAAAAACACGGGTTATCGGGAACTGATGACATGTTAAGCTAATCTATCAACTCAGATAGATAAACGAATTGTAAAATGTAAACATAATGTTCGTAACTCCAAATGTCAAAATCAGATGTTACAACAGAATCAATTATAAAGTATAAATAGGTCAGATGAGATAATCATAATTATATTGTCATAGTTTATGATATCATGAAAACATTGGTCACAATTTAGAATATACAAAGTCGGTTAGGAAGTAGAAAGAATGGAAAGAAAATAGAAATGGGTAACTCAAGGAGACTACTTAATCAAAGGTAGAGAGGAGAGAAAGGGAGTTATTCATATTGGGCTGTGACAAGCACCGCGTATTGTGTGAAGTGTCTGAACTTAATTTGTGCAGCAGAACTTACTTTAATACTAAAGACGGTAAAACCGAAGTGGATTATTTATCTACCACGCTATCTTCAACGGGTTGTCAGACAGACGTTATTGAGAGATGCTGACCTTCCTTGCCCTACAATTGATTATTTCTTCTCTTTGATAAGCAAAACATTGAGGGTTTTCTCTAAATAGCATAAGTCGCATGGCGGTGTTCTGGACAAAACTCGTGTTTCTTTTTCCTCTCTGTCCTCAAATTTGTCACGATGAATAGTCATCATCTGTCAAGAGGAGGAGATGGCAAACTGAGTCCAAAAGAGCACGAGTTTAAGACCAAGAGGAAGATTGACAGTTGTATGAATAGTAAATATTTTTTACGTGAGTGTATTGAAGAAAAATCCCTCCCTAAATCGGCACCAGTGCCATTAAGTGACAGTCATACGCCGTTTAGTGACAGTGCTAAAAAATATTTTGAAGAAAGTTGTGAAAACCTTACAAATACAATTATGAATTGAAAGAAAAATCCAGCAGCGTTCATCTACCGCACCGTATGATCAACAAATTGAAAACTATAAGCAATGAACAAAAAGTGAAACTCAAGCAAAAATTAGACCTCTTATGCCCCCCCCCAAAAAAAAAAAAAAAATAAATAAATAAATAAATAAATAAATAAATAAATAAATAAATAAATAAATAAATAAATAAATAAATAAATAAATAAATAATTAAAATAAATAAATAACTGGAGAGACATAGGAAGTCAAGATCTTATAACAAATCTTTCAAAGAAAACCTTAACTAACGCAGAAAAATAAGTTCTGTCCCTTGGAGGCGACTAGAATTCGATACGGGAAACAACTGAGACAGTTACGCAAAACTCGTATCACGTAATTATGAATGGAACGACACCGATGTAGATAAAGGTTTTAAACAAGGAATATTACTTTGTTGTAAAGCTCTTTCAGCCAGTAGAGAAAGAGAGATTACGAGACGTTACAAAAAAGCTTTACAATTTCTTGAAAATGACGAGATAATTATAACCGAAGAAGATAAAAGTGGTGTTATAATAATAAATATAGAAAATAGATTACATAAACAAAATGAATATTCTTTTAGAGGACACCACAATATACGAAAAGAAACACATTGGATACGCTCAATAAAAAGCAGACACGTTTAATAGGAAAGTTAGGAAAATATTGAAGAAAACTGAAAAAGGAAATAAGTTGCTACATTTACTAGAAACCCCAGCCCCCCTCAGATACGTGGAATCCCTAAATGTGCATAAACCAGGCGTCCCACTGAGACCCATAATATCAGAAATCGGTAGCGTACCACATAGATTAGTCAAACAGTTAGCCAAATCACTCTCACAAATGTTAAGGTCAGTAAGCGGAACCTATCTAAACAACTCAGGAGATATGATAAATAGATTAAAAGATACACAATTTAGAGATAAGAAACTATACAGCCTAGACATAATATCGCTCTTTACAAATATTCCAAGAAATGGAGCACTAGACGCTATATATATGTACATGTATATGAACATGTATATGTACAAGTGAGGGAGTAATAGGTGAGGAACAGTATGGTTTTTGGATACATAAGGGTTGTGTAGATCAGATTTTTGTGGTAAGACAGATATGTGAGAAAGCTATAGGAAAAGGTAAGGGCGTATTTTTTGGATGTTTATGGATCTAGAAAAGGCTTATGACAGGGTAGACAGGAGGGCACTGTGGGAGGTATTGCAGATATATGGGATAGGAGGAA
>NC_134789.1:23385441-23387941 GCF_046742065.1 Oratosquilla oratoria
CCACCCCGTAAACAAGGAAGATGAAATAAAAGTCATCATATACTATAAGAATCCCAAAACATCTTCACTAGTGATGAAAAATAACATGTTCAAACCTGAGGCATTGCAAAGAACCAATGTAATTTATGAATTCACTTGTCCAGAGGAAGACAATGCACTTCCAGCGAGTTACATTGGTTATACACAATGCACATTAGGCAGAAGGTTGACATACCATCAGCAAACAGGGGCGATAAAAGAACACCTAAAGAAATGCCACAACACAGTAATCACAAGGGATTTAATATCTAAAAATACTAAAATCATTGGACACCATTATAATTCAAGAAAACTCCAGCTCTTAGAATCTATATACATCAGAGAAAAAGCCCCTTCCATCAATTTGCAATGCGATCTAATATCTAATATCCCCCTATACAGCCATAAATTGCAACATTTCGCCTCTACCACCCCCTCCACCTCAGCTTCACCCTCTCCTCTCCCCCCTCCTCCTCCTCCCCCACCCCCTCCACACACACCCTCTCCTCATCAGGTCTCGGAACCGTTTATAAGGCCAGAGATCACGGGTAATCCGCTAATCTCCTCACACCTTCTTAGACGGAGGTCACCCAGGTTACAATGTAGCCGCTAGCCATCCTTTTCACCTAAGGCAAGAAGTAGTTATTATCATTATTATTATTAATATTATTATTATTATTATTAGTGTTATTATTTATTCAAATTTAAATGTAAAACTTAAATGTAAGACTTGATATAAATTATAAATGTGCAACAATCAATGTAATTCAAACTTGTAGTATCATATATTGTATCTTTATAACAGAAATACCAGAAGATGTCTTATTAGAGACGAAACGTCGTGTAGTAAAATGGAGAAGTATAAGGATTTGGTTTATGCCCACCCTATCCAAGGAAAGAACATAATTAGAAAAATAGAAAACACAAGAAAGAAAATCAACAACTTCCAGAATGCTGTCGTATTCAATCAAACATGTTTAAAAGAGAACCTGCTCCCAAAATACACAAATATGTATATATATGTATATATATATGTGTGTGTGTGTGTATACATATATATATATATATATATATATATATACATACATATATATGTATATATATATCTGTATTATATGTATATATATATATATATATATATATATATATATGTATATATATACATATATATATATGTACATATATATATATATATGTATATATATATATATACATACATATATACATATATATATATATGTATATGTGTGTGTGTGTGTGTGTGTGTGTGTGTGTGTACATATATATATATATATATTACTGTTGAATGCTAAAGCACAAGTGGCATCAATAATTTTTAGAGAACATTTCTCTAACTTTCTAAGTATCATTTTCTCTTCATGGTTTAAACTCTGGAGGAAAGTACGAAAGTCGTCAGAGTGGTTTTCCATTTTATACCGACAGCTGTTTCAACCATTTCACATGGTCGTCTTCAGGGTAAAACTGATTACAAGTTTGAAAAACATTAGAATATAAAGGCCCGTGGGCCGTACAAACAACAGAGAAGAAATAAAAATGGTGGAATATGATTGGTGGGAATATGCGGGTGGGCGGGGCCAGGAAGGGGGCCCTAGTCCAACGATGGGCTTATGTCACGTCTTGTCGGGTTGTCACTCCCGGTGAGCAAATGTCTAGATGCACCCTCTCGCCGAGACCTACGGGGAGCTAATGTCACGTCTTGTCGTCTTGGAACTTCCAGTGGGCAAATGTCACGGTGTGCGGGTCTGTTTTTCCTATTGGAAGGGAGGACATGATCCGTTGACTTCTGGACGTTTAATGTAGGCTGCTGTAAAGTTATACTAACTGTCTCGTCAATTATTAAGCGTCCGTAATTAGAGTCTGTGTGAATGATTTCGGTGTCCCTGATGAGGTCTTCCAAGCGCGGCTTCTTGTCATGTGTGTCAATATAATGCTGGTGAATATGTATATATATATTGTAACGTAATATTAGATATTACGTCATATGTGTAATTATGTTATAGAATTGTGTTCCTTTGTATTACATAACTATGTTCATATTTCTTGTCTATGTATGTATTGTAACAATGTTAAGCAGTAACGCCCGTCCACTATATGTAATCTTGCCTACGTGCGGAGAAAGGTGCGCACTCTTGTAGAACAAACAGACAAGCGAAATCCTGAATAGTTCGGAGCGCACAGATTTGACAGTTACTAAATAAGTAGATTGTTCAAGCGAGTCGAGGGTCTTAAAACTACCCATGTTGACGTGTGTTAACTTACCCTCCTCCCCCTCTTTCGCTCACCCGGAAGTATCCCGCTTCCGGTCCAATGGTATATAAGCGGTGGAAATCGCTCACTCCTTGTCATTTTCTCACATATTGATCTCTTGATAAAAACTAGAAGTTTAGATTCATGAGACGATTGGTGTGAAGTGATCACCCTTTTTGCCTACATTACGTGTCTGATATACATTGCATTACTT
>NC_134789.1:23397941-23412941 GCF_046742065.1 Oratosquilla oratoria
CACCTCCCACTACCACAATCAATCCCTCCCTAACCTCCTTCAAAGTCGGTAGTTCTTTGAACTACTCCACCATCCTTCCCCTTACTACCTTTACTTCCATTAACATCTGCCAATCTGCAGCCTTTACCTTTTCTTCTCTACCTGACTTTACCTCCCTAATTATCTTAATTTCCTCCCAAAACATCTTTTTATTATTTTTATTCTCTATTAAATCCCAACCTCATTTTACATCTGTCTCATCATTGCCTCCCTCACCTTGCGTTTTGTGTTTCCTCCTCTTGTACCTCTCATGTGCTTCACTAGCTCTATCTTGCAAGCCATTCTCAAACACATTTCTTCTCTTCCACTACCTCTCTCACCTCTTCATTTCACTATTCCCTATCTCTCTGGATTCCTCACATCCTCCTCATACCACATACCATCTTTGCACCTTTTATTACTTCGTAATTGAAACATACCCATTCTTCTCTTGTTCCTACTTCCTCTTTATCTTTCCCCACCTACCATTCATCTATCAATTTCTCCTGGTACTATTTTTATCCTTCTCATTTAACTTGTTTATTTATACCACTTATCTAATTCCCTCCCTTTTCCTCCTTCTCCACTAAATTTCTATTCTCAGTTTCACCCCCCACCCAAAAAAAAAATAAAAAAAAAAACTTGCAACCCTCCAGTCTCTCTTTGGATATCTCTACATAACCCATTAATACCCTATCAATCACTTTTCCTTCACCCTTTCTTATGCCTGACTTTCTTCTTAAACACTGCGTTTGCTGACATGATCTCTCTTCCTATGCACATCTCCAGCACCATCTCTCTAATATAAATCTTACCTGGCACCCCCTGCCTTCCTACTACTCCTTCTTTTGGCTCATCTCCTACTCTAGCATTGAGATCCACCAACACTTTAGATGTACTGTACACTCCCCCCAAAAAACTCTCTATACATTTATTTAAATAAATACCAAAAGCTTTCATTTACTCTTGATTTTTGTCATTATCAGGATCATATACCATCACAAAAACTCCAATTTCCCATCTCAATTTCACCTTTTCTCACATTATTCTCGAAGAAACTTCCCTCCACCCCACAACGCAGTTTCCTATCTTATAACTTACTAGCACAGCCATTCATTTCCTCCCTTGCCCCCTCATCAGCCTCAACACCCTCACTCCCACAATTCTAAGTTCAAACGTGCCCCTCCCCTTCAACTTACTTTCACTTAATTACTTCCTGCCTGTTACAGCTGGAGGACCCATCTGGATGTTCCTGCCTCTGATCCTACGCCAGCGCGGGGTGTCCGCTGAGGGCATTGGGCTGATTAGTAGTATCAACCCGGCCATCACCGTCTTCGTGGGTTTCTTCTTTATATATTTGATAGATCGCTTCAAGGCCCATCGCGTCTCCTTCATCGTCAGCACCACCATCATGCCCACGGTCCTTGCGATTATCTACTGGATCCCTCACGTTAGTGTTGGGGTTCCCTTCCAAGGCCTCAACACCAAGGATCCTCTCTGGAATGCGACGGATGTTCTGAGTCCAAGCGCTTATGAGATTCTGTCGGTGAATCAAAGCCTCCTTTCCAATACAAGTGACACTCTCAGTTCGTCTGCTTATGAGATTGTGTCACTTAACGCGACGGACACTGTCGACCAGAGTTCGCACGAAACCTCGCCCCACGGTGTGTTTCCTCGGCTCGACAATGCGACAGAGGTGGTCCTTCAAAACGTCTTGGCAAATAATTCCGGAGAAGCACCGCGGAAGATCGAGTATCCGGTCAAGGACCTAGTACATATGAAATGGTTCTGGGTTTTACTGGTTATCATTTTGCTCTCCAACCTGAGCTTTTTTGTGAACTCAAATCTGACGGACTCAATCTGCTTCATGAAGTTAGGTAAGTGTTTTTAGCAATTCAAGACACTTAGGACAACAACATAGCCGTAGCCCAATACATAATATAAATTCAGTCATTATCACCGTCGGTCTGGTAATATTCTGAAAGTCCCAACAAATATATGGCAATACTTACCCTACCCTAAGGTAAGATAGCCTAACCAAAGGACTCCAAAATCTTGGAAAGTGACGACAATATTATCGTCTTGATTTGTCGCCTGAATGTCAATTTACCCAAATGAAAACCCACCGAATGAATTAACATCGGCCGCCCAAGTGGCACCGTTCCTTGTGTTCTGGCTGCCGCCAAGCTATTTGATTCATCGCCGTGGCCTCAGTATCAAGGTAGCTTAAGAGATTTTGGTTTGGCGAAGTGACATGTTTTTTAATATGGGGACAACCCCACTTCCCTATACTCTCTTGTGCTCAGCAATGTGACTACTGTCTCAATTAGCCATCGATTTAATATTATCTTATTTGATTTTTGCCAAAATAAAACATTAACATTTTATGCTTTTGTGGGCTATCTGGGGGATGCCTTTACACTCTGGGAGGGTCACCAGTTACCTAGGGTGTGGGCCCACGGTATGCAGGTAGTAAGTCATCAGCACCGTTTTTGTGGCAAAGGTCTCTAGAGTGAAGAAAAAAAAATCCTTCTCCCTCCCCAGGCAATGACGACCACCTTTATGGGCAGCAGCGCCTCTTCTCCGCCATCTCTTGGGGGTTCTGCGCCATCTTCACGGGTAGCATCCTGGACTTGTACTCCCTCAATCTCCCCGAGAGGGACTACTTCCCCTCCTTCTTGATGGTGGTTACCTTCGGGGCCATCGACGTCCTGTTGGTGAATTGCATGAACGTGCCCGAGCAGGAGAAGGCCCCCTCGGATCAGCGACCCTCCGCCAGGGATATCTTCAGAGTCATGCTTGTCCCGAAGAACTTCTTGTTTCTCGTTAGTTGTTGTGCCTTATGCTCTAATTTCCTAAAACCAAAGTGATTGATATTTTATATATATATATATATATATATATATATATATATATATATACATAATATATATATATACATATATATATATATGTATATATATATATATATACATATATATATATATATATGTACGTATATATATATATATATATATATATATATATATATATGTATATATATATATACACATACATATACCTTACCTTACCGTCGTGCCATATCCTCTTGGAATTCGGCAACCATGGAGCGCCACCGTTCACGGTCCCTAGTTACTTGTAACATCTGTGCTGGTTTGAGTTGTTTTCCCGTCGCCCTTATCAGCCCGTCCATATACTTCTCCCTCTGCTTTCCTCTTGCTCTCCTTCCCTCCACCATTCCCGTCATCACCACCTCTTCCAACCCTTCCCTCCTCATTATATGTCCTAAGAATCGCAACTGTCTTTTCCTTATTGTTGTCATCAATTCCCTATCTGTCTCTATTTCTCTCAATACTTCTTCATTTGTTTTCTTCGCTGTCCATGGTACTCTTAATACTCGTCTCCATATCCACATTTCTGCTTCTTCTAAGTTTTCCTGCAATTTTTTGCTGATTGTCCACGCTTCTGAACCATATAATAGTGTTGACCATATAAATATTTTAACTGTTCTTCTCCTTATATCTGTAGACATTTTCTTGTTTGTTAAAACTCCTTTCATTTTCTGAAACGTGCTTTTAGCTATCGCTATCCTTGATTTTTTTTTTCACATCTACAATCTTCTGTCAATACGTTTCCCAGGTACGAAAATTTGGTTACTTGTTCTATTCTTCTCCCTGCTATTTGTACTTGCACTCTTGATGGATCTGTTTTACTGGCCACTAGTGTTTTAGTTTTCTCCATATTTACATTTAAACCTTTCTCCTCACTAGCTCTTACGGTTACATTCAATAGATGTTGCAGTTTATCTTCTGAGTCAGCCACCAATACCGTGTCATCAGCATATCTGATATGATTTATATTAAATCCTCCAATTTTAATCCCTTCCATTCCCTCTAATTCCCTAAGGATCATCTCCCCATATAAATTAAATACATCTGGAGACATAACACAGCCTTGACGCACTCCCCTCTTTGCAGCTTGAAATTCTGTTCTTCCTCCCCGTACCCTCACTGTTGCTCTTTGCTTCCAATACAAATTTCTGATGATACTCATGTCTTTGCTATTTATATCCACTCTTTCCAAAATATTTATCAAATCCTCATGTCTTACCCTATCAAACGCCTTATCGTAGTCAACAAAGCAAAGATATACATTTTGTTGTTTTTCTATCATCCTCTCCATAATCGTTCTTATTATAAAAATTGCATTTGCTGTTCCTTTCCCTTCTATGAAACCAAATTGCTCCCATGAAACTTGTTCTCTCACTTTATTTCTTATTCTATTTAAAACTATCCTTAATATAATTTTGGGTATTTGACTCATGATACTGACTGTGCGATGTTTACTACATTCCATTGTTCCGTTTATCTTTGGTAGTGGTATGAAAATCGAGTTACACATATGTTCCGTTATTGTACCCTTTTCGTAAATTTGGTTTATTAGACTAGTGAGTTTTCTTATTGCAAAATCCCCTAATGCCTCTAACATCTCAATCATCACACCATCCTCACCCATGGCTTTCCCTTTTTTCATTTTCTTCATTGCAAATTTCACTTCCTCTTCCATTATTTCTTCCCCATCTAGATATCTATAATTTTCCTCTTCTCCTTCTTGTCTGTCATCCTCAAATAGGTCCCTTACATACTCCTCCCATCTATGTTTAATATACTCCTCGTCCATTAAAACCTTTCCTTCTCTATCTTTGATTGCCCCCCCCCCCCATTACTCCCCTTTCTCTTGGTAATTTCTCTAATCTTATCATACATCATTTTAGAATCCCTTTTTTCAAGGTCCTCAATTTCCCTACATTGTTCATCTAGCCAACTCTCCTTGGCATCTATACACTTTTTTGATTTGTCTATTAAGTTCTCTATATTCATTTCTATCCCTATTTTTAGCTTCTCTTCTCTTATCCATTAGTTCGAATATTTCCTCTATTATCCATTTGTTTTTCCTCCTCCTTCTATTTTCAGGAAGTACCTTTTTATTTCCCTCTTCTATTGCTTCACATAACCTTTGCCACTGAAACCCCGGATCATTTACATCCCCTTCTTCTCGCAGCACTTCATATTTATTTTCTACTGTAACCAAATACATCTGTTTCAAGTCTTCGTCCTTTCTCAACACACCTACTTCTCTTCTCGGTTTCCCCATCTCCTTTCTTAATTTCTTCAATTTTATTCTAATATCTGCAACAACTGGCACATGATCACTATTACAATCTGCTCCTGTGTATGTTTTTTACCTTTATCACTGCATTTCTAAATCTTCTGTTGATAGTAAAATAGTCTATTTGATTTCTTGCTGTATCTCCTGGTGCCTTCGCGGATGTTGCCTAAACCACGTATTCATTACTATTTGTTGATGTTCTATGCACCAGCTTATCCATCTCTCTCCCCTGTCATTTCTCTCTCCTAACCCAAATGGCCCCACAACCTCTTCTTCTCCACCTGAACCCACTTTTGCATTTACATCACCCATAACTATCTTAACCTCTTGATTTCCACATTGTTCCATTGCTTGATCTAACTTGTCATAGAAATCATCTACTATCCTTTCCTCTGCTTCTGCCGTGGGAGCATACACCTGTATTAAACATATGTCAAAAGGTTTTCCCCTGAGTTTTACCAAGAGCACTCTGTCTGACACTGCCCATAATCTCTTCATAGTACTAGCAACCTTTTTGTTCATCATTATTCCTACCCCTTTTTCTGCTCCTTCTCCTCCAGAATATACAAATACTCCATGCTCCTTTTTCACCTCTCCCACTCCTGGCCACCTAACCTCACTAAGCCCCATAACATCTATTTTCATTCTGTTTATTTCTCTCCATACCCCATAATATTTCCCCGCTTGGTGTAATGTACGGACATTCCACGTAGCCATTCTCAACTTTTCTTTGATTACAACAGTCGCCGGATAACGATCAGAAACCGCCTGCTGTACACTATGTTCCCGACCGAGCGAGGTAATCTCCCTCCTTTCTGGAAAAAGACTCCCATTCACGCTGTTCACTTCATTTACTCTTTGGTTTTGCTCCATAGTTAATCCTAGATAAATACGTAGTAAGAGCTCCAATCCCTTTCTACGGTGACTGGCCGATTGCCATTTACATGCCTGGTTTGCCCTAGATGTATCACTCATCTTGCTATCACACCAAACTCACCAAAGTCCTCTGACAAGCAGAGTACATATACTGAACTTGCTATTCTAGTCTTCATCTAGTAGAGCTGGCACTGCTCCATACCACAGTGTGTGGTGCCCCTCACATATACCAAAGGCTTTTTTCCCCCTTACACGGGAGGTAGCCAAAAGACAAAGGCATAAAAAACACTCCCACTCATTCCATCTCCTACATATTCCACTCCCTTCTATCCTCTTCCCTCCCACACATCTTGGCACCTCCTGGATGACGGATCATGCCTGCATCTTGTCCACTGCCCTGGATCAGAGGCAGTGCCGTAAGACACAGCACACCCACAGCAAGGCGCCTTCATTAATCCGGCGACCGCCCTCTCCGTCCCCCCATGCAGAAAAGAAGAGGGGGGGAATTCCCTTCGGGCTGCGTCAATTTTTTTCTCATACATAATCCCTCACCCTCCATCCCCCAACCACTCCAATTCAAGTATTACATCATCATCCATGCACAATCCTTATCCAGTCAGCCCTATCTTCTGTCCTCTCCTGTCCTTCTTCGACAGACATTCCTCTCTTTCGTAATGCCCCTTTTACCCTATCCATCCATCTCATCCTCGGTCGCCCCCTCATATTCACTCCTTCCACCTCTGCCTTCCACACCTCTTTTACTAATCTTTCTTCACTCATTCTTTCCATGTGCCCAAACCATCCTAATACTCTTTCATCAACCCTATCTCCCAACTCCCTTTCCACCCCTGTTCTCCTCCTCACCTCATTTCTCACTCTATCCAGCTTAGTGACCCCCATCATACTTCTCAGACACCTCATCTCAAACACATTCAAACTCCTCTCTTATGTTCCATATTTCTGTCCCGTACAGTGCTGTCGGCACAATCACTCCTTCATACAATCTCCTCTTAGTATCCATTCCCAAATGTCTATTTCTCATTACCCTTTTTAATCCTCCAAGGCATTTACTCGCTTCTCTCAATCTACATTCTACCTCCACCCCCACTCCTCCCTTTCCTGTTACATTCGCACCCAATTATCTAAAACTATCCACGTCCTCCATTCTCTATCCCTTAATACTCACTTCCAGTTCGCTGCCATTCTCTCCCCTTGTACATCTCATCACCTTTCTTTTACCCACATTTATCTTCAGCTTCCTTCTTTCACACACTCTCCCGAACTCTGTCACTAACTTCTTCAATCCCTCGTCTGATCCTGCTACAAGCGCAGTGTCGTCAGCAAATAACAACTGTCTTATCTCCCACTTTTCTCCATTTTCTTTAACCATCCCCAATCCCTGGCCCACTACCTTTGCATTCACCTTTCACACCACTCCATCCATGCATAAGTTGAACAGCCAGGGCGTCATAACACATCCCTAACGAAGTCCCACCTTTACCTCAAACCATTCACTCTCTCCATTTCTAATCGTAACACAAGCTCTACTTGGGAGGCTTGTGGAATTGCTTGAGGAATTCCTTGAGGAATTAGGGAGAAATGTCAATGTAGTTGAATTGGGAGACCTTAATGCTAGGGTAGGAAATAAACCAACAGATGGAATGATTGGGAAGTATGGAGTTCCAGGAAAAAATTGTAGTAGAGATTTGGTGGAGATGTGTCTCGAAAGAGTTTATGATAGCAAATACAGTGTTTAGGAAGAAAGTCAAGCATAAGAACACATGGGAGAGGGTGGTGGAGTGGAAGGGTGGTAGATAGAGCGTGAATGGACTATGGAGTGGTAACCAGGAGTATAGTAGGAAGAGTTAAAGTTCTAAGGGGAGAGAGTGGAGGAATATCAATTCATTTTTTGGTGGAAGGTAAGTTGAGGGTGGAGAATAGGTGGAGAAAGAGGAAAAGGGTAGAAAGTTGGGAGGTACTTAGAGTGAACTGCTTAAATGAGAAAGAAAAGGAGAAGGAGTATAAGAAGAAGCTGAGAGAGGAGTGAGAGGGAGTGAAGGATAGAGTAAAACTAGGAGTGGAGGAGGAATGGGGATGGTTCAAGGAGGGAGTCATAAGGTGTGCAAAGATGGTGTGAGGAACAAGGAGGACGGAAGGAAATATAAGGAAGGGTAGTGAGTGGCGGGATGAGGAAACAAAAAAGGGTATAGAAGAGAAGAAGCAGGCTTTCATAGATTGGTTACAAATATGGATCTGGAAAAGGCTTATGATAGGGTAGACAGGAAGGCACTGTGGGAGGTATTGCAGATATATTGGATAGGAGGAAATCTGTTAAGAGCAGTCAAGAGCTTTTGCGAGAGTAGTAGAGCTTGTGTTAGGATTAGAAATGGGGAGAGTGAATGGTTTGAGGTAAAGGTGGGACTTCGTCAGGGATGTGTTATGTCGCCCTGGCTGTTCAATCTATACATGGATGGGGTGGTGCGAGAGGTAAATGCAAAGGTAGTGGGTCAGGGGTCGGAGATGATTAAAGAAAATGGAGAAAAGTGGGAGGTGAGCCAGTTATTGTTTGCTGACGACACTGCGCTTGTAGCAGGATCAGACGAGGGATTAAGGAAGTTAGTGACAGAGTTTGAGAAGGTGTATGAGAGAAGGAAGCTGAAGATAAATGTGAGCAAAAGTAAGGTGATGAGATATATAAGGGGAGACAGTGACAGCAGGCTGGAAGTGAGCATTAAGGGTGAAAGACTGGAGGAAGTGGATAGTTTTAGATACTTGGGTGTTAATGTAGCAGGAAAGGGAGGAGTGGTGGTGGAGGTAGAATGTAGATTGAGAGAAGCGAGTAAATGCCTTGGTGGATTGAAAAATGTAAGGAGAAATAGACATCTGGGAATGGATGCTAAGAGGAGGTTATATGAAGGAGTGATTGTTCCAACAACACTGTACGGAGCAGAAACATGGAACATGAGAGAGGAAGAGAGAAGGAGTTTGAATGTGTTTGAGATGAAATGTCTGAGAAGTATGATAGGGTGTTACTAGACTGGATAGAGTGAGAAATGAGGAGGTGAGGAGGAGAACAGGGGTGGAAAGGGAGTTGGGAGATAGGGTTGATGAAAGAGTATTAGAATTGTTTGGACACATGGAAAGAATGATTGAAGAAAGATTAGTAAAAGAGGTGTGGAAAGCAGAGGTGGAAGGAGTGAGTATGAGGGGGCGTCCTAGGATGAGATGGATGGATGGGGTGAAAGGGGCATTACAAAAAAGAGGAATGTCTGTAGAGGAAGGACGGGAGAGGATAGAAGATAGGGGGTGAATGGAGAGGGGTTGTGTATGGATGATGCTGTGATGCATGAGGGGGAGTGGGTGGGGGATGGGGGTGAGGGAGTATGTATGGGGGAAAAAAAAAAATTACGCAGCCCGAAGGGATTTCTCCCCGTATTCTCCTTTTCTGCATGGGGGAACGGAGAGGGAGGTCGCCGAATCTATAAAGCGGCCTTGCTGTGGATGTGCTGTGTATTGCGACACTGCTTCTAACCCAGGGCAGTGGACAAGATGCAGGGATGACCCGTAATCCAGGAGGTGCCAAGATAAGAGGGAGGGAGGAGGGTGGAGGGGAGTGGAATATATAGGAAATGGAATGGGTGGGAGTGGTTTCTATGCCTTTTTCTTTTTGGCTTGGTTTGGTTTAGATATGTGGATGACATTTTTACTCTTTGGGATGAAAATTGGGGTTCATTTGACAATATATATATATATATATATATATATATATATATATATATATATATATATATATATATATATATATATATTGCTAATTCAAATTCTTTAGCCTTCAACATTAAGTCTAAAGTTGAATGGGAAGAACAAATTAAGCTACCCTTTTTAGATTTTCTTATTGTTTGTGACGGGGATAAGCTTACTTTTACCGTCTATAGAAAAGAGACCCATTCTGGTAGTTATCTCCATTTCTTCAGTAGTCACCCAGACAAAGTAAAAATTAGCGTCGCCTCAGGACTATTTCTTCGAGCTCTAAGAATTTGCAGCCCCCAGTTTCTTGAAGGAGAATTAAATATAATTAAATCTCAACTTAGTAAATGAGCTTACCCGGATTGGTTCTTGGTCAAAGCCTCAGCCGAGCGAGATCCAATTTGTTCAATACCACCCCCATTTCTTCTAAACTTTCATTGGACAAGAGCTCCTTAGTTGTTCTCTTTTCTGATTCATTTATTCCCTCGACCATGTTTCTTCCCAAAGACAAATTAAATTTGATTAATTAGTACCCTAATACTATTAATAAAAAGGTGGTAAATGTCCACCAAAGGTTGAAAGAAGAACATAGTCAAGGGGTTTATTCGATTCCATGTAAAGGTTGTGACTTATTTCACATCGGACAGACTGGGAGGGATTTGGACACTAGGATGATCGAATATAAACGGCCCATCAAATATGGACAAGAAAGCTCAGCTGTGTACCAACATGTTAAAGGATTTAAACATTGTTTAGACTGGGAAAAAGCTGAGCTTATTTATAAGTCTAGATGTGAGTTCAGGAGAAAATGGTAGAATCAACTATAATTGAATACCAGCCCAATATGAACATTTCAAAGGGGCAATGGTCCTCGGACATAATTTCAGGCCTGACTTTTTATCACCAGTCTAATAAAAAGACATTTGCCTCCTGACCTCACATACGGAGTGAGCCGAGGGTAGAGACCTCTCCCAATGTTCCCCTTTGTCATGTCAAGGGTGCTACTTATGTAGCACTCCCTATTCTATTTTTGTGTCTACTGAAGAGGATTGCAGTTTGCAATCGAAGTATATAGATTCCCTGTCTCCAGTCTTTATTACTACAACAGTGGTTTTCACGTGATATATATATATATATATATATATATATATAACTATATATATATATATATATATATATATATATATATATATATATTACAATTCTTTTTTAGGTGACACTCCTGATGCTAAGCATTTCGCACGTTATTCTTTCAACATTCCACATGTTGCTGGTTGAAGATGTGGCTAACGCGTGGGAACCCAACTTCTCGGCACTCAGAACCCTGCAAGGTCTTCTTATTGTTTTTCGCTGTCTTCTCGGGGAAGTTCCCGTCTTCATCTGCTCAGGTATGTTCTTTATTTCTAAAGGTTTAATATAATAAGTGTAAGTAATGCAGAGAAAGCATGTGTAGGTTACATATCCTCACCAGTTTTCTTATCGATCAGTAGTTTCACTCGTATATCATTCGCCACCCCATTCCCAACTTCTTGTTTATCCTTTTCCTCTCCGCTGGCTCATGTATCTTCTTTAAAAACCTTTATCAACACTCCATTATCCTGTTGCCTTGTTCTTTGTTTCCTTCTAGCGGAATCTATTATGTTGCCCTTATCTATTTCATTGGATTTCAAAGAACGCACTCACAGAAAATCTTTATTCCAAGAAATTAACTTCTTCCGCTTCTATATATTATCTATATCTATACAGGTATAACCAATTCTACTCCTATGTCTGATTCTTTTCAATTATCTATATGACACATATATTTCTGATTCAATCACCGCTGCATCCACCTTTTAGTTCACCTTTTGACCGTCCACAACTCGTTCTTCTGCAGAAACACCGGCTTTCTTACACTTTCCATAACCTCAAAGTTTGCCTTCAGTGATATTTCTTTCATGAATATTCTTTTTTTTTTATTACTGCCATCCCTCTTGCACCCATCAATAAGGACACCCCCTTCTTGATTCACTTCACCACGAGCCGCCAAGTCTTCAGTCGTGCACCTGAACAGTTTCACCAACTTTTAACCGTTCACCTTGGTTGTTAAAGGAAATTATCTACCTTTTCCCATCTCCATACCTTTGTTCTTTGTAGGGTTTACTCTTATCTTCATTTTATCTACCACACAGAGACTTAAAATTTTTCTTCTTTCCATTCATCTAACCAGAGCTTTATATTTGCTCTTACTTTATTTCCCCCATCTCCCCAGAGCTTAACATTGACACCTATATCCTCACCCATCTACCCAGAGCTTTATTGGCCAGTTTATTCTTATCCAGATAAAATGGGAGGCTAGACTACATAAGATTTCTGCAGTCAATATTTCAGTCATGTCCATACGAACCAGACTCACGTGTTGCCGCCCCTATGTGCCGTCTTTCTTTCGTCATTTTACTTCCGTTTAGCACGTCTCTCACCTTCTACTTTCTCCGCTGCCTTTCAAAAATATTATTTGTTATTCACCCTTTTAGTCGGTAGGCCCCATGCCTCCGATGAGCCAACTTATTCAAGTTCCTATGGTTATTTTTACTTAGTATGGTATTTTGCACTGTCAGGTTTCTACTCCTCATTTCACTGTATACGGGGAATTAAAAGGAGCTTAATTCTTCTTTCTTTTCTTCTTGAATATTACCAAGTTTGATTCTCTAAGGCACACCAAGGGGTTCCCGTTGAGAACATTCAATTTAGGTCCTATGTCAGTTCTGAGGTGACTGGTGATAAAAAAAAAAAAAAAAAAAAAAAAAAAAAAAAAAAACACTGAGTTTTTTTTGTTGGGGGGGGGGGAAACGTTTTTTTGCGTTCTTTTTTCGTTTTTTTTTCATACTGCCAAAGTTGCTCAGACATTAATATTGAGTATATAAAAACAGGTGTAAGTACTTGATTCATCCCTCCACATATGTGTACCTATCTTCAGACACTATAAAAATAAGCATAAGTAATTGACTTGGCAGCTCTGTCGGTGGTCAAACGATTCCTTCTCGCAGAATGTACCACGTGTCAACAGGTTCATTGTAAAATCAATAAAATATATCAAAACATGACACACAGAAATTGGGAAATGACCTAAAACCATAAAAAACTATGAGGGGTATACTGTTTTATTTGATAATCTAGAAACAATTGTAATGTTTTTTTCTTGCAGAGATATTTAAGACAGAATATTAAGAAAAAAAGTACATGTTTTTTAGGGTCACTATATAAAAAACGTGTTTTTATAGAAAAAGGGTATTTTTTTAGTTACATTACTAGAGGTGACGTTACGATTTATTTAGTCCAATGATCTTTAACTTTATATTCAAGAACCTCCCCTAAGAGCGTGATCTTACAATCGTGAACCAATTGAATTACAAAGGATTACAAAGGCGGAGCATGCCGACAGGAGACCTTTTGATCCATATCTAGGTCGGATGCGAAAAAAAAAATCATATTAA
This sequence comes from Oratosquilla oratoria, assembly GCF_046742065.1. Lineage (NCBI taxonomy): Eukaryota > Metazoa > Arthropoda > Malacostraca > Stomatopoda > Squillidae > Oratosquilla > Oratosquilla oratoria. The sequence continues at coordinate 23,411,225 of NC_134789.1, forward strand.
TAATAAAATAATAAATGAAAACTATGATAATGTATATAACAAATAAAATAAATAAATAAATGCATAGGTATAGTTAAATAATAAACAAACAGGTAAATAGTAAATAATAAATTGACATATAACTAATAATAAATAAAAATCAGACAGACAAATGATAACAAAACAAAAACAAATAATATAAGATAAATTATAATCATTACAGCATCTTACTTAGGTATTTATCTAAATGATTCTTAAAGCTTCGAACTGAACTACATTGCACTACCTGTGCAGGAAGTTTATTCCATTCATTAACTACACGGTTGGCAAAGTTGTTTCTACCTACTTCCAAATTGAATCTATTTCCGGAGAGTTTAAGACCATTGTTTCTTGTCTGATTCTCATTCAATGTAAAAATTTTGTCACTTTTGATGTTGTCAATTCCCTTTAGAATTTTAAAGACCTGTATCAAGTCACCTCTGAGTCTACGCTTTATTAGGGAAAACAGATTCATATGTTTTAGTCGATTTTCGTATGATTTATTTTTGATATTTGGAATCAGTTTTGTGGCTCGCCGTTGTACTCTTTCCAATCTGTCAATGTCTTTAATGAGATTCGGTGACCATACGGAAACAGCATATTCCAAATGTAGACGAACTAACGATTTATATAGCTTGTTAATGAGTGATGGACTTTTGAAATCAAAAGATCGCGCAATCAGTCCTAGAATCTTATTTGCTTTCTCAGAGGCTGAAATACACTGCTTGGATGATTTGAGGTCGTTACTGATAATTACGCCGAGATCTTTTTCACTATCCACTTTTGTTAACGAATTTCCAAATAACTTGTAATCGTACTTACTGTTATTTTTACCTATGTGCATTACCTTGCATTTACTTGGGTTAAATTTCATTAGCCACTTTTCAGACCATTGCTGTAATTGATCTAAATCTTCTTGAATATCTAATTGGTTTGAGTGATCATTTGCCACTCCGCACAGTTTTGTATCATCAGCAAATTTGGAAACAGTAGATTTTAGTCCATGGTCTATATCATTTATATATACTATGAATAGAAGTGGCCCAAGAACGGAACCCTGAGGAACTCCACTTGCAACATTTTTCCATCCAGAAGTTTTTCCATTTAAAACAACTCTCTGTTTTCGATCATTCAACCAATTACTAGTCCAACCTAATAGGCTACCACTTATTCCATGCAAAGCTAATTTAGTAAGTAGTCTTTCGTGTGGGACGGTATCAAAAGCTTTTGCAAAGTCTAGATATAATTTTCTCCTCCTCCACTCTTTCTCCAATGAGAATAGTTGTTACAAGTCTGTATGCAATATTGTTTATTCAAGCAATCTCGAATCACTGCATACTCACTTAGATTACATCAGCAAAAGCAAAACATACACGTCATCCCGGCTCCCAACCTAGGCGGAGAGCGAGCTTGCGGAACCTTCGCCTACGAACTGTTGTTTACCAAACAGCCGATCCAATAAAAATGAAACCCTCACTATCTACCCCTCTTTCTACCTCACTTGTCTACCTATATCTACGAGCCTCTTAAACACGCATAATTTTGTTACTTTCTGTCCGTTTTGTTACTTTCCTTAAAACTCTACTACCTCTATGACTCCAAATCTTCGGTGTGATATTGTCTCCAAGGACAGAAGCAGTGATTATGGCCAAAGATATACAATTTTATCGTTCACCTACTAGAATAATTTAACCAGTCC
>NC_134789.1:23417941-23425441 GCF_046742065.1 Oratosquilla oratoria
GAAGCACACGCAGAAGTTTCTAATTAAAGTTAAATATTTTTCCAATCATTTAACTTCAGTGACTCACTTAGTCTAAATATGTGCAAGACATCATGATATGATTGATTAATCATTCATTTTTAATTGATTTTTGAGATACTTTGTATTAGAAAAAATGTCTGACGCCAGACAATTTTATTCAGCCGAGAGGGACTTCTGTTGAGAAAAAATGTTAAACAACCATCACAATTAGGCCATCTCGAATGACTCATTCCTCTGTATTGTCGAAGATTTAATATTTTGTTGTGGCTAATGTCAGGCGACTTTGTTGAGCTTAGAGGAACCTCTGCGGAGTAAAGACTAATCCATGCCCTACTTGTCTCTTCGGGAACAGGAAAGATAATTTCCGGAGTGACTGCCGGAGCCATATGGTCGCAGGTGGGAGGTCACAGCACCTTCCTCTTCTTAGGGCTCTTCCTCATTGGGTACAACATCCTGTACACCAGCGCTTCTTTCCTCCTGAAGATCTGCTGCCACAATAAAACGTCCGACAGCAAAGAGATGGCACCGGTGTCCTGATGGCGCTGCACAACGCAAGAGTCTATGCAGACACGATATCTTGATCCTTTGTTATATGTGCAGATGCGGGCAACTGCAGCTGATACAAAGGAGTAATGTTATTGCATGTAGAAGAGTGTATTTGTTACATATAGCACTAGTGTGACTGTTACACGTAGCAAAAGTGTGGTACATATGGCAATAGTATGTTTACTACATATAGCAGAAGCTTGTCACACATGCCGACAGCGTATATTTATATCTGTTACATCTACCTTTCGCTTTGCTTCCCACACCTTACCTTTTGCTTCTCTTCTTCTTGTAGCCCTGATGTGATTTTCTCGTTCTATCTTGCAACCAATCATCATAAGCTCACATATGCTCTTCCACCATCGCCTTCACTCCTTCATCCCAGCAATCGCTACTTCTTTTTCTATTCCCTCCCATCTTTCTCGTCCCATATACCATCTTTGTGCATTTTATCACTTTGGAACATACCCATTCTTCTTCTACTCCTGCTTTCCCTTTATCCATCACCACCTTCCAAAGTTCTCTTAGTTTCTGGTATTCTTTCTCTTAATCCTTTCCAATGTATTTGTTTACTATCAGCACTTCTCTACCTACCTCAATTTTCATCCTTCACCTTTCCTCCATTCTCAGTTTTTTTTTTTTTTACAAATGAATAAAATAACAGTGCCATACTCCATCCCCAGAAAACATGAACGCTAAGAACTCTTCCAATCTTCCCTTTGAATCACAACCATTTTCTTGTATAGTTATGCTTGGCTTTCTTACACTGTGTTTACTATCATTAACTTCCATTCTAAACAAATCTGTAACATCATCTTTTCCCTACGATTCTTACCTGGCATCACAAACCTCTCTACTGTTCCATTTATTGGCTCATCCTTTACTCTAGCATTGAAATCCTCCAACACTGGAACATTTACTGTACATTCCTCCCGAAACTATACACTCATTTGAATTGATAAAAAAAAAAAAAAAATCCTTTTCACTTTTCCCACAATCAGGATCGTGAACACTCACAAAAACACACATATCTCATCCTAATTTCACTTCTTCCCACATTATTCTCAAAGATAAATTCCTCCACTCCACCACGCACTTCACTATCATATTACTTGGCAGCATACTACTCTTTCCATAGCCCCTTCACCATTATTGACACTCTCCCCACTACACTCCCAAAATCAATCTCACCCTTTCCTATTAACTTGGTTTTACTTAACGCTAGCACATCCGTCTTCCTTCTCAAACAAACCGCCAATATCTTCACATTAACTCTCTTCTCTACCATAACCATGCACATTTAACAAGCTAGTCAGTAGAATTCTTGTTGGAGAACTCTTCTCAGACCCCCTTACGCCTTGACTTTTCGTAGAAACACATAGAGAACAGGATCCCATACTTCCATAATTCCATCCCACGATGGTCGAATTTTCCCATCTCCTACCATCGCAAGGGCATCAAGAAGAGTTAGAGCAATAGAAGTGGTAAATGACAGGTCCAAGGGAACAGCATAAAGGAGCGACAGCTGTAGTACAAAAATACAATTCCTCTACGAGAAGAGATTTTCAACTATAACAAAGACAAATTATGTTAATCTGGAGCGTAGGGGCGCTCAAAGGTATATCTTAAGATATTGTTTGGATGTTACCACAGACTAGCAACATATACGGAATTATTTTTCTATTTAGCTCAGTTTACGCGTGTGTTATAACAATTACTTCGATTGGGTATATATATATATATATATATATATATATATATATATATATATATATATATATATATATGTGTGTATATATATATTGATAAGTATTTTAGACAAATTATTTGATGATGGAAAACATAAACACAGGGGAAGGTTCTACGCGAACGAAACGTTAGTGTGTTTAGGGTTCCGAGCCTTCCCCTGTGCTTATGTTCTCCATCATCAAATCGTATATATATTTATATATATATGTATATATATATATATATATGTATATATATATATATATATATATATATATATATACATATATATATATGTATATCACGGTAAAACCACTGTTGGAGTAGAAAAGACTGGAAACGGGGAATCCATATATTTCGATTGCAAACTGCAATCCTCTTCAGTAGATACACTTAAGAGAGAGTGTGCTACATAAGTAGCACCCTTTACAGGAGAAAGGGGAACATGGGAGGAGGGCTCTACCCTCGGCTCACTCCGTATGCGAGGTCAGGAGGCAAATGTGTTCAAATCCCTTCCAGTCTGTCCGATGTAAACTAAGTCACAACCTTTACATCGGACAGACTGGAAGGGATTTGAACACTATTATGATTGAACATAAACGTTCCATTAAATATGGACAAGAGAGTTCAGCTGTGTTCCAACATGTTAAGCAATTTAAACATTGTTTAGATTGGGACAAAGCTGAGGTTATTTACAAATCCAGATGTGAGTTAAGGAGAAAAATGGTAGAATCCACTATTATTGAATACCAGCCCAATATGAATATTTCAAAGGGGCAATGGTCCCCGGATATAATATCCGGACTTTTTATCACCAACCTATTAAAAACACATTTGCCTCCTGACTTCACATACGGAGTGAGCCGAGGGTAGAGACCTCTTCCCATATTCCCCTTTCTCATGTAAAGGGTGCTACTTAAGTAGCACACTCTCTCTTAAGTGTATCTACTAAAGAGGATTACAGTTTGCAATCGAAATACATAGATTCCCCGTTTCCAGTCTTTTCTACTCCAACAGTGGTTTTACCGTGATTGACAAATGTGTTATTACATTTTTCACCTGTAATATATGTATGTATGTATGTATATGTATATATATATATATATATATATATATATATATATATATGCCTACACACACACGTTAAATATATATATATATATATATATATATGTATATATATATATATATTTATATATATATATACATGCATACACACACTCTATATATATATATATATATATATATATATATATATGTATACATATACATATATATATGTATATATATATATATATATATATATATATATATACATTTTAAAATTAATAAACTATATTGTTAATTCGTTATTTACTTGTGTCCCTGTTTTTTATTTATTGATGTTCCACCACTATCATTGATTTAATTAGATTTTGTGTTCTTGATTAAAATTTTGTGTTTGACGGGAAATATTTCCAGCAAAAATTTAGTAACCTATGGGCAACACACTTTCTCCAGTTTTCGGCAATCTTTACATGGAATTTTTTTTAAACTAAGTTATTACCTAAAAATCTCCCTCATAATGTTACATGGTATAGATACATTGATGATATCATATGTATTTGGCTTGCCAATGGTGGTCCTACCTTGTTTTTATCTAAACTTAATGTCTTGGTCTTTTCTATCAAATTCACCATGTAAATAGAAGAAAGTAATTATTTACTTTTCCTTGATGTAAGGATTCACGGAAATGAAACGTCCTTCAACTTTGATATCCACAGAAAACCCACCAATGTCCTTTCATATATACATTTTATTCGTCTCATCAATGCAAGACAAAAATATAAACGTTATCATCATTGTTCCTTAGAGCATATAGAATTTGTAGTCCGGAATTTTTGGGTGATGAATTCTTAAGAGCATGTGACATAGCTTCAAAATTAAAATATCCAAAGCACCTCGTAGATTATTCTTGTAAAATGGCAAAAAAAATTCTATAAGGAAAATGCCAGTAAAACCTTCAATGTAAAAAACCTACTTGCTCTTCCTTTTCACAAGAATTTCGTTAAACTACCTCAATTTCTTAAGACTTCCAACATTCAAATAGTATTTTGAACTCCAATACATTTAAAAGCCTTTTAATTAAAAACTCTCCTGATAAGAAAAAAAAGTATCTATTCAATTCCATGTAAAAATTGTGACATATGCTATATAGGTCAGACTGGAAAAGAAATAAAAATAAGGTTAAAACAACATCAGCATAGCGTCAGGAGTGATCAAATGTCTAACGCATTATTTGTTCATTTTAGGGATTTTAATCATTGCATTAATTGGGAGGGTGCCAAGGAAATTTTTAGAAATAAGACATATTTGACAAGAAATATAACAGAATTCAGTCTGATAAAAGACATATATGCCAACAACTTAAATCTAAGTCAAGGAATGTACAAACTTGATAATTTATTATTCAAAAAATGGTGGTCCAACTGTCCGCTGCCGCGACCGGTATAAGTTATCCATGAGAGACTCCCACACAACTTTTTCCTGTTCCCATCCATGGCCTGCCACTTTGTATGTATAATTATATTTGTATCATCATTGTTTGTACCCTGAGGATGTTTAAATAGGCGAAAGCGCTTGGTCGCCATTTTATTATTTTCCTTAGTGTTCTTTTCTGCACACACACACACACACACACACACACACACACACACACACACACACACACACACACACACACACACACACACACACACACACACACACACACACACACACACACACACATATGTTAGCTCCGCTGCCACTAACACTTTCAGTAATTCCTCAGTCGCTTACGTTATTCATATGTAGGCCACATGCCACTTCCTTCTCTTAAGTATGTTCCCACCATATTTTCTGTAACAAGTTAGTAATGTTTCTGGATGGGATAAGCAAACTGGACTTAAATCTTCTTGATTTTCTTCTTCACTTATTCTCTACATCGTTATTATCTTTGGTACACCAGAGGACTCCCACCTGGGATCCTTATGCACCCACCAAGCCAAGTCTGCTTCGACACCACTATTCAATTCATCCAATAACTTTGAAAGTTATGAATAAGTGCCATCCTTTAAGGGCGTGACTTTACCTCCATATACCAATAATTTCTCTCCTCCTCCACACTTTTCTCCAATCAGAAAGGGTGTTATATTGTCTCAACCAATACTGCTTACGCAAACACTTCTGTCACAAGTGGAACGTGGCTTAGTGTTTACATTTCGTCACATCAACACCTCTATCGATACCCTAGCTTATATTTACAAACATCGGACGGCAAGCGAGAATATGCAACTCTGCAACTTCCTCTCGGTCATTGTTTCAAAACATCCAAGTAATAAAAATGAATTCCTTTCCACCTACCATTCCATCTACCTACTTGTCTATCTCAATCTACCGGCCTTTTACAGGGCTCGGCAGCTACCCTTGGTCGTCCTGACCAATGTTGCTTTGGGTAAAGACAACATATAAAGAATGATGTTAGCTGCGGCTTCTTGCAAGCGGCTGGAGGCCAAGATAAACGCCGTGATCTTCTGAGTTTATTGTATAAAAAATCCCGCACTCCGAAGAGCGCATTGTCCTTATAAAATAAATCGTGGCAAGGTTACCGACGAGGTAATTATTTCAGTCAAAGAGTAGTATTGTTCGTGCTTGTTCAACGCGCGGCTAGCGTATGCTATCGGTCTAAATTTTGAGTCGTTGTTGCATCAGTACTGCGCCGAGTCCTTTGTAGGAAGCATCTGTACATAGTGTGAAGGGTTTTGAGAAGTTTGGAAAAGCAAGTACAGGGGCTGTATTGAGCGCTTGTTTTAGGTTCTGGAAGGCTGTGTGGTGTTCAGGCGTCCAGTTAAAGGGTGTATCCTTTTTGAGAAGGGCTGTTAATGGGGCTGCAATATGAGCATAGCCTTCAATGAAACGTCTGTAAAAACCTGATAAACCTAGAAATGACTTTACGTGTTCGGTAGAGGTAGGGGGTGGAAAGTCTAGTACAGCTTTAACTTTTTCCTAAGAGGTGATGACACCTTGAGAGTTTATGACGTGTCCTAGGAAACGTATTTCCTTTTTGAGGAAGGAACACTTCTTGAGTTTGAGATTGAGACCTGCCGCTGCTAACCTTGAGAGGACAGTTTCAAGTGTGGAAAGGTGTTCTGTGAGTGACTTGGAGGCAATGATTATGTCGTCCGAGTAAATGAAGACTGTTTTCCTTATGAGTCCTTCTAGGACCTTGTACATTAATCTAGAAAACACGGAGGGAGCAGAGATGAGTCCCATGGCCCTCCTTTTGAAGTGGTAGTGGTCCGTGTTGGTACTAAAGGCTGTTAGTGGCTTTAAGTCATACCTTGACATGAGGTCGAGAGTGGAGAAAACAGTGTTGTGTTCACCTATGTAGTATAAAGTGTCCTGTAAATGAGGTACAGGATACCTTTCAGGAATAGTGAGTTTATTGAGCTCGCGAAAGTCTACAACGGGGCGGAAGGAGCCATCGTGCTTTGAAACAACGAAGAGGGGAAAATTCCAAGGGGACAAACTTGGTTCTATAATGTCTTGGACGAACAATGATGTTGTCAACAATGTTTCGTTTACTATGTGGCAGACGGTATACTGGTATGTACAGTGGTTTTGCATTCTGTCGAAGTGGTATGTGATGTTCTATTATGTTTGTGAGACCTAGTGGTTCATCTGGAAGTGCAATGGCGTGCCTGTACGTGTTCATGAGCGTAAGGAGATCTGTTTGCGTTTCTGGAAAGTCTATGTTGTTTATGTGAGCTACTTGGATGGGTTGCTGTGTGTTCTGTTCTCCGGTGTTGATGGTGCATACATTTTGTATGTTGTCTTGCTCGATTACGTGTACTGGAGCTGGGTATGTGGTAAAGTCACAAACGTTTATGCCTTTGTTGAGGTGGAGAGGTGTATTTGTGTTGTTTACCACTATGATGGTTGTATGTGTCTTATTTGATGTGTTTGTTATGGCGGATAGGAGAGAAACACCAGATACGCGGCAAGTGTCCGCGATGCAGAGGACATCTGAGTTTGGAGCTTGAATGACACGAACTTTGAGCTTTGAGTACTTGCGGGGATACAGTGTTTTGTCACTGATTACGACTGCGTGAGATTCCGTGAGAGTGATTTGCGAGACGGTTGTGTATTCTACTGTGAACTCAGGGATGCCTGTGGAGACGTCGT
>NC_134789.1:23432941-23455441 GCF_046742065.1 Oratosquilla oratoria
CTACTACTACTACTACTACTACTATTACTACTACCACTAATTAATAATAATAATAATAATAATAATAATAATAATAATAATAATAATAATAATAATAATAATAATAATAATAATAATAATAATAATAATGATAATGATAATGATAATGATAATGATAATGATAATAATAATAATAATAATAATAATAATAATAATAATAATAATAATAATAATAATAATAATAATAATAATAATAATAATAATAATAATAATAATAATAATAATGATAATAATAATAATAATAATAATAATAATAATAATAATAATAATAATAATAATAATAATAATAATAATAATAATAATAATAATAATAATAATAATAATAATAATAATAATAATAATAATAATAATAATAACAATAAAAACAATAATGATAATAGTGTTGGAAAAAAATAGTAATGAATAATATTACAAAAATAATAAACATGATAAAAAGACGGGGATAATATTAAATGGTGAAGGAACAATGTAGAAACGATGGAGGATATGTGCATTGGTAGCATGTGAAGTAAAGTAAGGTAGCATGGTATAAGAAGGAACGTCAGAGTAAAAGGAAGAAAGCTGGAAATGGTAGGCAGAAGTGGGAAAAAGGTATCTACTTAGACTCGGGGGATCTGGGAAGCCATTCATTTTTATTATCATTGTTATCATTATTATTGTTACAATTACTATTAATAATTTCTTTGTTATTAGTGTTGTCATCATATTTAATTGTTAAACTTTATCATTATTACATTAACCACAATGTAATGTTCACACTCGTCACCAACTATGGTAACACGAGGAGGTAGTGAGGTCCACCCCATGTATATAATGCCCACAGCCTGTTTGTAAAACCATTCCTTTGAAAAAGCATACCTGCGAAAATAGTCAGGAATAAACTCAAGACTAAGACTCCTATGTTTCCTACTCCGCTTACGTCAACCTGTCAGAATGTCTCAACACACACACACACACACACACATATGTATATATATATATATATATATATATATATATATATATATATATATATATATATATATATATATATATATATATATATTTATATATATATAAACAAAAGCTATCTTAAATCTTTTAAATTCCAATGTTTTTTCGTTTGCTTGCTCTTATGCTGTACGGATATAACTAATCCATTCTGTCTCCACCACCACAATATCGCCCCAACCAGAAACCCATCCTACCAGTTGTAACCAAACGAATGTGTTTTGCTACATGCAATGGTGGTTTGTGGGTGAGGTAAAGTCTCTGTTGGACTTTGTGGGCTTTATTCAGGTACGAAGATTATTTACAACTAGGTACTTGACCTAATCACTCCTCGTGCCGGGTCTTGACCTCGGTACTGCCTCCTGTCAGGTCCGTGACCTGGGTAGTCCTTCCTGCCAGGTTCATGACCTTGGCAGTCCCTGCCTCTGGAAGCACAGCCGTCCGGTAATAAAGGGGGTTAGTGGGTTGCCGTACGTGAGATGTGTTACTCGTTAAATATAGTTATGGGTGTTAGTTCCATTATGTAAGGGTTGGTTGTATGTGTTGGTGGGCAATGACTAGACATGGTGGGCAATGACTAGACATGTTAAATTACGGTAATGTGATTGGGGTAGGTATGAGAAAGGGTTCAATGGGTGTGTCTGGTAACATTAGGCATCTCGTCTTGTGATATTGCGGGTGGCGTCGTTGTTTGTCTTACTTGTCGTTTAGTCAGGTGTTTTGGATTGGGAAAGTAGTGAGGTTTGCAAAGATTAGAGGTCTTGTCAAAGACGAGTACCATATTGCATGTGTGTGGATCACGTGTGTGGTTGGTGATGGTTAGTGACGGTTACACGGTCCCTCCTACCATAATCACCAGCACCACTTCCACCCTACTTGACATTTTCGTAGAATTGTAACAAAGTTCTAACCTCAACTAAAATACAATTCTAGTTGTAATTACACCCATGTCTTTCCGAAACTTTGTACTCTAACACCTGAAGATGAGACAAGAATTTTGAAATGCAAACATTATATCATATATTTTCCTTCCTGATTTTTTGGGGGGCTATCTTTGCTTCTACTTTCAGGAAGGAAAATGATTATATTATGGTATTTTGATTCTTGCTATTTTGAGTAATATATAATACCTGTGTATTACCTGTGTATTATTTGATAAAGTGCTGTAAATAATATATTATGATATTTTGATTCTTGCTAAATATCTCAAAACTATTGTTTAAATAAAGAAATTGTTGAAAAAAAATTGGGGACGAGATGTCCTATTTTTTGGGGACCAGTTGTCCTAGGGGTGCAGATTTGGGGACCAGTTGACCGGGAACCAGTTGACCGTCCACGAGGAAGATAGGTGACATAATAAGAGATGGCATAAAGGTAAACACCAAAGAAAGGATAGTGTCATATGTAGTATACCATGCAACGGATGCGACAATTAAGAGAAACAGGTCGTGGTCTACAGAAAAGGAATGTAGGACAAAAGGTCCCCGGACAAAATGTCCTGAAATCTGCATCCCTGGGACAAAATGTCCCCAACGGCCTAGGTGGGTGGTCAAAATGTCCTCAATTTTTTTTGTTTTTTCTAAAAATTTGTCAGATGTGTTTTACTTTATTCCTTTATATGTTTTTTGGTGAATTTTTGGTTTTTAACTTTATTTTTTCATTTTTTATAGGCATACAATATAAGTCCAATAAAGCATAATTGTGTGCTGTAATTGTACTCATAAGGTGCTTATCACACCTCTTTCACACCCCCATTGCTTGGTTAACACCTCAGATGTGCTCTAAGTTTGCTCACAAAATGCTTGTCACACCTCTCTTACACCTCTGTGCCTGGTTCACACCTCAGATCTGCTCAGATGTGCTCAAAGTTTGCTCACAAAGTGATTGTCACAGGCCACACCTCAGGCCTGTGGAGCTGGCCCTTCGGTTGGTGTTCGGAGAGCAGATCCAGGTCCGGTTCTGCTTTTACCACCTGAGCCAGTCCATCTGGAGGCAGATCCAGGGCCTGGGCCTCAAGAACCTGTATGAAGAGGACCCCGAGTTCCGCCTCTTCTGTGGCCAGCTGGATGCCCTGGCGTTCCTACCGCCCGAGGACATCAAGGCTGGTATGGCTCTTCTCCGGTCCACCATGCCCGACGATGCTGCTAACTTAGTGGAGTACTTTGACGCCACTTACGACTCCGGGCAGCTCCGTCACCAGCGCAGAGACACCACCACCCCTGGAGTCATCAAGCCTATCCGCCTTCGCCGCAGTCCACCCATGTTCCCTGCTGACCGGTGGAACCAGCACCACGCTACGCTAGCCAACGAGCCACGCACCAACAACATCTGCGAGGGCTGGAATAACAAGTTCTCCAGCCTAGTTGGTCACGCGAATCCAACCGTCTGGAAGCTCATTGAGTGCCTCCAGGCGGAGGCAGCCGCCGTTGATGCAGTCCTCCTCCAGGATGACCGTGGTGTCCGTCAGAACAAGCGGTCGAAGCGGTGCTACGTCGAGCTCCAGGTTCGCCTCTATAACCTGGTGACCGACTACAAGGAGGGCAGGAAGACCATCCCAGAGTTCCTGCGTGGCATCAGTCACAACCTGCGTGGTGGCCAGCCCAACGTCTAGGCCATCTGTATTATATATTATATATGTCCTGTATTATATGTGATATGTATTATATATTATATGTGATATGTACTGTGATTTATCATCTTATATGATTTGTGAGATGTACTGTGATTTATCATCTTATATGATTTGTGAGATGTACTGTGATTCATCATTGTGATATTTAATAAAATATCAAATATTATTGTACTTTGTGTTCATATATAGAGATTCTCCAGAATTTAAGGGTTGTTATAAAACCACAATTAACTATGACCCAAAATGTATAAACAGTTGATAAAAATCAATATTTGTTGAGATGTACTGTGATTCATCATTGTGATATTTAATAAAATATCAAATATCAAATATTATTGTACTTTGTGTTTATATTATAGAGATTCTCCAGAATTTAAGGGTTGTTATAAAACCACAATTAACTATGACCCAAAATGTATAAACAGTTGATAAAAATCAATATTTGTTGAAAAAAAATTGGGGACCTTTTGTCCTAAATATTGGGGACATTTTGTCCCGGGGGTGCAGATTTCAGGACATTTTGTCCGGGGACCTTTTGTCCGTTCCCCAGAAAAGGATACGAAAACATAAAGTCGATCTAAGACAAGATAGAACAAGCAACTCTTTGTAAATCTCAGATTAATCCAATCACCTTCCAAACAGGAATAAAGCATGGGTAATAAAGAACGGAATGAGGAAGAAGATGAGAAAATCACTAGAGGTAGTACATATCTGAGTTGATAAAGTCAAGAAAGACTGATAGGGATTTTCTTCTAGGTGGTAGAATTGAAGACAGAAGCTGTTTGTGACAAGGCAACAAGCGGACAATAATATACTTTTTATTGTCCACGTAGGTACAAACCACGTTAAATCCACTAGATCGGAAAAACTACAATAAAAATACCGTCAAGTGGTCCAGAAATACAAAACTAAAACCAAAAGTCTCATAATTTCAGGTATCCTTCTTAAGATACGGGAGACCAATCCATTCTACAGCAAAGGGATCAGTACCAACGATCGACTGAAAATTCTCTGTTTACAGGAAGATGTCGGCTATGCAAATTTCTGGAGCAATTCTTATGCCAAAGGGTATTTATTTTAACGTGAGGGATGCCATTTAAACGGAGTTGGAGCAGTATGACTCGCAAGACTCTTGAGTAATCAAGTTTCTATTTTCAGATGAAAAAAAAAAAAATGTCCGCCGTGGTATAATAGCAGTGAAAACAGGATTTTTCCAAACAGTGAAACAATAACTGTTCATGATCACTCTCGAATTAAAGAATGCTACGTAAATCCACGAAGTTTAAGGAATGATTTTTCAGACCTTGAAGCTCTTTTGGCAATGGGAGGCTAACACATTATTGGTGTCACAGAATAGTGGATAGACATCCGTCAGGTACTTTTCAACAGAATCCGACTTAGCAGAATATTCCTTTTTTGTTTCGAAAGAGAAAATAGCAATGGTGGCGGAGTTTTGTCATACATCAAGACTAGTCTTCATGCTAGCATAATATCTAATGTAACTATCGACATAATCGATATCGCTTGGATACAATTGCGGAGCAGAAAACGTAAAATTGTGGTTGGATTATTTTTATCACCATCATTATTGGAAGGGATCCTGTAGATAACGTTGAGATAATTTTATGTCTTCATAGATAAAACACCTAGTGACACCAACAATGAAGACAGAAAACGATTTCTCCGTCATCTATACAGGATCCCATGTAGCAACTGCGAGAAGTATGACTTTGGTAAGAGCCACAGAGGCCTACAAACCAGAGTCAGAGAGCACAACACGGATATAAGAACATAAGAATAAAGGAGACTGCAAGAGACCATAAGGCCTACACTAGGCAGCTCCATATCCATTACCACCTGTCATCCCCATACCGTAAAGTTATCTAACGTTCTCTTAAAACAACCGATAGCTTCAGCCCTAACTACATGATTACTAAGTCTATTCCATTCGTTGACCACGCCATTGTTAAACCAAAATTAGCCTATTTCCTTTTTAAATCTGAATTTGCCAATAATGCGAATCCTGCTCTGCTGTCTTGATATGATGACCTTATCTGTACTACCCTTGAACACAATTAAAGCATCCACCATACCATTCTGCCCGACCGCAGTTTGAGGTACTCAGTGATCTTGCTCGATGTAATTAAATTCTAGCACGTTTGATATTTTGTAATTTATATGATTTTCATATAAACATTTTCTTAGTTTCCAACAAAAAAAATTACACTATTTTGACAGACACATTTCCACACTTTGGATGACACAACACGCCAAAAACTGTTAATTGATATTTCAATTATAATGATTTATTGCATGCTTCCATTCGACCACACGTGAATCCTTCCTACATAGTGGGAACGTGAAGTCGGTTTGTAGATATATACCGTCAGTTTTGGCCCAGAGAAACATTCTTCTGAAAAAGCTTATAGTGCAACTGGTCAGGAATAAACTCTGAAATACACCCGTCTTCTTTTCCCCTTTTCTTCAAATTGTCACAATCCACAATATCTCTACACACACACACGCACACACACACACACGCGCGCGCGCGCGCGTCAGTACCTGGTTCGAATCCGGCCCAGAGCCGAAATTATTTCGGTATCACTGCGCTTCGGGTCGTTACTCCGACTCTCGTGGGCGGGGAGTTGGGTGTGTGTGTGTGTGTGTGTGCAAGGTCATAGCATTACCCATAGATCGGTCATACGAGCTCTGAGCTCTCTTCCGGGAGGGAAATAGCTGTCGAACACGAGTTCAACACGTGATCCAAAGACCAAGGTGAATACATACATACACACACACACACACACACACATATATATATATATACATATATATTTATATGTATATATATATATATATGTATATATATACATATATATATATATATATATATATATATATATATATATGTGAAGACATAATGACAGGTTGTAAGAGGAGTAGAGGGAAACACACAAGTAAAACAGGAGTTTTATTCCTTGACTAGTTTCGCACAGTGATGCTTCTTCAGAAAGAATGGTTTGCATTACAGAATAACTGATATTAAATACAAAAAATATGAGGAGAAAGAGGGTATAAGGGAAGGTCACTTCCTATTCATGGTGGCACGAAATCGTGCGGGTTGGTCGGACTGGCGCTCCGTGTGGTGCTACGAGTGAACAGATGTCCT
Source organism: Oratosquilla oratoria (assembly GCF_046742065.1). Classification (NCBI taxonomy): domain Eukaryota; kingdom Metazoa; phylum Arthropoda; class Malacostraca; order Stomatopoda; family Squillidae; genus Oratosquilla; species Oratosquilla oratoria. The sequence continues at coordinate 23,439,772 of NC_134789.1, forward strand.
GTTGTTTTCCACTCTGTTGCTGCATGTAGTGCTGTTATCTTTGATAATTTAATATCTCCTATTCTATTATTTGTGCATTTATTTGTGGCTATGTATATGGCTTCTACCATTTTCCTCTGTTTCTTACTGAGGTTGTTGTGTAATACATCAGCTTCATCCCATTTTGGTTGGTGCCCTGTTTCATCTATATGGTTCATGAACGCGCTGGTTTCACGGTGGTGACGGACATCGGCTCTGTGTTCTTTGAGTCGTGTTGGCAAACTCCTATATGTTTCTCCAATATAAACATTATCACAACCTGAGCAAGGGATTCTATAAACTAAACTGTTGGTATTATTATTTTCCATCTTTGGTTTAATGATGTCCCCGATTTTCTTTCCTGCGTCACATGAGAAACGGATGTTAGAGTGCCTTAATTCTTTACTTAGTGTGCAGTCCAAATCAGAAGTGGGAACTACTACGTAATTAAGACATTAGTAAATAAACTTTGAACATCATAACTTACCAGTACTTTGTCTTTGAAATCTATTTCCTTTAATCTATTTAATAAGTCGGACGAGTTCTTAAGGTGTGCCTCACTGATTTTACCAAGTGATGAAGATAGTGGTTTAGCAAGATGTTTAGCTAACCTATGGGGCGCGCTGCCAATACCGGAGGTAATGGGTCTGAGGGGAATCTCAGGCTTGTGTCTTAGGGAGACCTCTCATGGTTGGTATTCTTGGATTTTCCTCAAGAAGGTGTAATAGGCGTTTTCCTTACCTCTGTTCTTCTGAGTAATTTCCTTGCTTCCTTGTTGAATATGTTGGCCTCATCCTTAGCTTGTTGTTCAGTTTATGGTCTATAGGTGTTTGTGTCCGAGAGAAGGGCTTCCATTTTCCTGATGTATTCAGTCTTGTCCATGATAACGATACCACCACCTTTATCTGCTTTAGTAACAACAACATCCTGGTTATTGCGTAGTTCTTCAAGTGCCACTTGGAATCTTCTTGGGATAGTAGGAGGGTTAGATTTGGAGGCTAAGGTGCAGCAAAAAAGGACTCCTTGTTTGAAACCGATATCTATGTCATCTTCCTTCCAGTTATAGTTCTTCATAATGTAGTCGGAAAGTTTCTTGGTGTTATTGTTGGTGCCGGGAACTTGGACGGCGGCGCCGATGCCGGGATTAGGATCACCAATTTTTTTTTAGAAAATGGTAGGAGGCGTAGTAGTAGAGAAAGGTGGAAAAACGGAAAAATCTTTAGTGAGAGGTAAACTGAAATGAGAAGATGTAGTATAAGAGAAAGTTAGAAAGGAAGCGAATTTTAGTCGAAGAAAAAGAAAGTGTAGATGTTTGTGCGTGTGTCGTGGCTATGTTCGTGAGAGGTGTGTGTGTGTATCTTACGGGAAGTGAGTAGAGTTCACTTCCCGTGTGTAGAGCGTCCATCTCCATGCCCTTCCTCTGAACATCCGGGAGGGTGAGGGAGAGTGAGTGGGGGGGGCGATCTGCGCATGCGCACAGCAGCAGTGGTGACCGCGTATAGTTGGTAGCCCTGGGAGGCTAAGCATGACCTCACGCTACCCTGGCGTGGGTCACATTCCTCCGGCCTGGGTCAGGCGCACCGCGCTGAGCCGATGGCTAGCTTCGTCACGTGACCCACGTGACAGGGGAAAAAGCCTTTGGTATATGTAAGTATGTATGTACGTATGTATGTATGTATGTATGTATGTATGTATGTATGTATGTATGTATGTATGTATGTATGTATGTATGTATGTATGTATGTATGTATGTATAGATGTATATATGTATATATATATATATATATATATATATATATATATATATATATGTGTGTGTGTGTGTGTGTGTGTGTGTGTGTGTGTGTGTGTGTGTGTGTGTGTGTGTGTGTGTGTACGAAAGTACTTACCGTCTACAAGTTACCCGTCTTCTGTGGTTGTTTTGTATTTTTGTATCACGGTGATGTGATTGCTTATATATATATATATATATATATATATATATATATATATATATATATATATATATATATATATATATTAGACAATCGCGGTTAAAGTTTACCGCTGATTACTAAAAGGAAAACGGTCTAAATGTAAAACTATTATACAGAATTAGAGAAGATGTTTTCTTGTTCCTGTAATAAATGATGAGTAATAATTTGTCGCGTTCTTTCGTGGGGGTCACATTTCTTTTAATAATGTTTTTTTATTACTTTCTTATCATCTTTATACTTATTGGACATGTAGGACTTATAATATATGCGGTGTGTAGTTCCTTTATGTTCTGTGGCAGTGTGATGAGGCTCTTGGTACCAGGTGTCAATAACTCTTCTAAGCGTAGATTGGATTTCTTTGTCGGAGTATCCGATATTGATTAGTATTTGGTGGATTCTGTCGATCTCCTTCTGGGTATCTGACCAAGAAGAACAATGGTTAAGAGCTGTTCTAAAAAGGGTGCTGATAGTGGAGTTTCTGTACTTTTTGGAGCACTCACTTTCTCCGCTCATACATAGTCCGGGGTTGGTGTCCTTAACATTATTAAAAGAAATGTGACCCCCACGAGAGAACGTGACAAATTATCACTCATCATTTATTACAGGAACAAGAAAACATCTCTAATTCTGAGAAACCACACCGCCCCTAAACCTTATAGAATACGTCAATCCCGTGTAGTGTACAAATTCACTTGCCCAGAGGAGGACTGTACGCCCCTATCTACCTACGTGGGAAGGACAACTACCACCCTGTCCAGACAAATCACACTTCACCTGCAACAAGGAGGACCTAAACAACACCTTTGGACCTACCACAGACGCCATCTCGACAGGGAAACCATGATGAATAATGCAGAAATCATCGCAGAGGAGGAGGACCTCCAACGTTTGACCATCTTGGAGGCTGTAATCATAAAAAAAGGTAAAATAAAAGAATAAAATAAAAAAAAATACAACCCGTTATTGATATACAAACAAATGATTTCTCTCCCCTCCCCAGCATGAAACCTACACGTAGGAAACATTTGATCACAAAAATAGAGCCGCCGGATCGGAGAAAACCCACACACAGACAACCCACAGAGGTTCAAAACAAGCACCCCGCGGAGAGACAAAATCTCATGCCTTAGAGTCTTAGAGTTTCACACTAACTATCTTTCCTTTCCTATCCTCCTTCCCATTTAGCAGCTCCCTAAAATACTCTGCCCATATTCCTCTTACTGCCGTCTCTTACATTATCATCTCTCCATCTGCACCTTTTACCTTTTCTTCTCTACTTGATTTGCTTCCCCCTCCTCTCTTAATTTCCTTCCAAAACATATTTTTATTACTTTCAAAAGGTTCTGTCATACTCTTACCCCATTTCACACATGCTCTCTTCTTTGCCTCCTCTATCTTATGCTTTACTTCTCATCTCTTTTCTTTGTACCTCTCATATGATTCTCTCGTTCTATTCTGCAATCAATTCGTGAATCCTCGTTTGTTCTCTTCTACTACCTTCTTTGCTTCACCATTCCACCACTCACTACCCTTCCTTCTATTTCCTCCCATCCTCCTTGTTCCACACACCATCTTTGCACACCTTGTGACTCACTCCTTGAAACATCCCCATTCCTCTTCCTCTCCCAGTTCTACTTTACCCTTTCTTTCTCTCCCACTCTTTTCTCAGATTCTTCTTGTATTCCTTCTCCGTTTCTTTCTTATTTAAGCAGTTCACTCTAAGCACCTCCCTACCTTCTTTCCTTTTTCTCTTTCTCCATCTATCCTCCACTTTCAATTTATCTTCCACCAAAAAATTATTTGATATTCCCCCACTCTCTTCCCTAAGAGCATGTACAACCAAAACCCTTCCTACTCTTCTGGTTGCCACTGTATAAGTCATTAAAGCCCTATCTACCACCCTTCCATCCACCACCCTCTCTCATGTGTACTTATGCTTGACTTTTTTCCTAAACACTGTGTTTGCTATCATGAAATCCTCTTTCCTGACACGTCTCCGCCATTAACTCTACACTACGATATATTTCTAGCACTTCAACAAAGGCCTCCTTCATAGCATTCCATGATTCACACGACCACGCCAACCTCTGCCACGTCACTCCTGCAAACTTCTCAATCTCGTCTCTCCACCTTCTGTCTTATCTTCCTCTTCCACGCTTCCTATCTCGCGACGTCCACTCAGTAAAACACTTGCTCCGTCGCTCATCAGTCGTTCGCACTAAATTACCTGCCCAATTCCACTTCCTCTCTTTTACCGTCTCCACAATATCTTTCAATCTAGTCTGCTGTCTCACCCAGCTTGCTCTCTTTCGGTTTCTCAGCGTCATTTCTATCATTGATCTCTCCATTTTCCTCTGTGCAGTCCTCAGCTTTGTTTCCATCGCCATCGTCAGATTCCAAGTCTTACACCCGTAGATTATTGCTGGCAAAATGCATTGATTGTAAACTTTACGTTTCAAACACAAAAGTAGAGAGCCTCTCATTATTTTATTATACATTTCCCAATCAATTGTAATACGTCTTTTTATCCCATTATCATGATCTTTGGTTATTTTCACCATTTGACCTAGATAATTATACTCTCACTATCGATTATAATCTCTTTACTTTGAACTTTCGTGTTGAACATTGCTTTATATATATCATTACATCCCCGTGGGTGTGTTTTGAGGAGAGAGAGATAGGCGAGAGGTTTGTTTATGATAGGTTGCTCATCCGTCGGCAATTGGATACCATTTTTGCTGGTCAATGGGATGCCAGACATCACAAAACGCAGTAAAAAAAGAACTACTAGTTTTGGTGAGTTCTTTTAAATGTGAATCAAATAGATCAACATAAGAAAAGGGTTTTTTCAAAGACTGGTATCCTTATATAGGTGAGAAAATCATTTTTATTTATAAGACATAAGGTATTACTAAATCAATCTCATATACCTTCTTACAATGCAGCACAACACAACTATATGCCGTACTTCTGAAAGGCCTAACATAAGTCGTATACTGAATAACACTTTCCCTAACTAATACACCCTTACTTTCCCTAACTAATACATCCTATGATAAATATAACTTTCCCTAACTAATACATCCTATGATAGATATAACTTTCCCTAACTAATACATCATATGATAAATATAACTTTCCCTAACTAATATATCCTATGATAAATATCACATTTGAGAGTCCCAGAATGATAATAATCAAAGTTGAACAGTATTCAGTGCTTAACACCTTGTAATAGTGTAATTATAGTATTGTATATTTGCTGTATATTGTACGTGCGTGCTTGTGGCATTGTACGATTTGTCGTACATTGTATATACTTGTGAGTAGATTGGGAAATAAATGCTTTCCTTTTTTATATATAGATACTATGAAATTGATATACATTTATTAGAATTATTGTATTAATTGGTTGCATTTCCGAATGCCCATTTTGTAATGGAACCATGCGGTCGTGTATGCTTCCCGCCAATCCAGGCTGCATACCCACGCGACCCAGTTTTCTATCTTGCGTCCGTCGTATAAACACATATTGTATTTGTGGTACTTTGTCGCATTGTGATTAATACATTGTTCGGTATTTATTTGTTTTTATTTGTTTTCTTTGGCCACCCTAGTCAATCTAATGAACTCAGGCAAGTATAGGGGTTGCAACAGACAGCAAGCGAGGTAGTAGAGACAATAGGTGGAGGGCGTTGTAGCCTGTAGATCAGAACAGGAGCGAGAGAGAGAGAGGGTCAAGCTCGGCCCTTTTATAGGTTACACAAAAGGGGCGTAGGTTTGCAAATTGTAACTTGTAGGGCAGGAACAGGAACGGGTATAAGAAAGCCGGCTCTACAAATTAGGACCTGCAAACCAACCGGCTGAGGTACAGGATTTTTCCTCACTCAGGTCATGATGATATATATGTATATATATATATATATATATATATATATATATATATTTACCTAGTTGTATTTTGCGGGAAGGGGAGCTATGCTCGTGGTGTCCCGCCTTTGTATCTCGTAGTGTCTAGTTTGCTTTTAAACTCATGAATGGTTTTTGCGCATACTATTTCATTGTCCAGTTTGTTCCAAGTGTCCACTACTCTATGTGGAAAACTGTTTTTCTTCAGTTCTCTTCTGTAGCTATGTTTTTTTTTTATTTTCTTTCCATGTCCTCTTGTGTTTCTCTTGTCCCAGTTTAGTAAGTCCTCTCTATCGAGTGTCTCTGTGCCTTTCATGATTCTGTAGATGGTCAATAGGTCACCTCTCTCTCTTCTTTGCTCCAGTGTCGGTAACTCCAGTTTAGCTAATCTCTCCTCATATAATAGGTTTGCAAGTGCAGGTGCCATTTTTGTTGCTGCTCTCTGGATTCTTTCTATTTTCTTTATATTCTTTTTGGTACTGGGTGACCACAATGTCCCCGCATATTCTAGTCTAGGCCTTATCAATGTAACCAATATCTTTTTTATCATGTCTTCGTCCAAGTATGCAAATGGCACTTTTATTGATCTTAGCAAGTTTTATGCCTCCCCGACAATTTTGTTAATCTGTTTGTCATAGGACAAGTCGATTGTGATAATTACCCCCAAATATTTTTCGGATCCTTCCTTCTTTATCTCCTTGGTTCCAATAGTATATTTTCCTGATATTCTGTTTTTGCTTTTTCCAAACTCCATTATGCTACACTTAGTATTAAAGTCCACTTCCCATTTCTGACTCCAGTTTCATACCTTATTCAGATCTTCCTGCAGTGCTTTACAGTCCTTATCAGTTTCTACTTTCCTTAACAGTTTGGCGTCATCTGCAAAGAAGCTCATGTAACATTTCACATCCTCATCCATGTCATTCATATAAATAGCAAACATTATTGGTGCCAATAGAGATCCTTGCCGTACTCCACTGATCACCTCTTTCCAATCTGAATATTTTTCTCTGAGAACTACTGTCATCTTTCTACCAGTCAGGAAGTCCTCCATCCATTTTAGTAGGTTCCCTTATATTCCTCCTATGTGTTCCAGTTTTTTTTTTTGTAATTTTCTGTGTGGTACTTTGTCAAAAGCTTTTTGCAAGTCTAGGAAGACACAATCAGCCCAACCATTTCTTTCTTGCACTATGTCTATTAGTCTTGAGTAGAAGCATATTAAATTTGTGGTGCATGATCTTCCTTGTCTGAATCCAAATTGTCTTGGGTTTATTATGTTGTTGTCTTCCAGATGTTTTACCCATCTATTCTTGATGATTTTCTCACAAATTTTGGCTATATTACTTGTTAGTGATACTGGCCTATAATTGGTGGGTTCTTCCTTGTTTCCTCCTTTATATATTGGTACAATGTTAGCATTTTTCCAGTCTTTAGGTATCTTTCCTTCTTTGAGTGAGCTATTTATTATGTTGTGTATTTTGTCCGTTAGTTCTTCTTTGCATTCTTTTAGAATCCGATGTGCGATTCCATCCGGGCCATGTGATTTTCTGACGTCAAGGTTTGATAGGTGTTCTGATATTTCTTTTTATGTTGTTGTAAACTCACTCATGGGGGGGAGATCGCTTGTTATTATCTTCGTCCCAATTTTGTACTTTCTCTCTGGTGAAGACATATTTAAAGTGATTGTTCATGACTTCGGCCATTTCTAATTCTTCTGTGTATTCTATATTTCCTTGGCGTAGTTTCACCATTTCCTGTTTGTTTTTAAGTTAACCATTCACATATCGATAGAATAGTTTGAGTTGCTCTTTGCATTTATCTACAATATCCTTTTCATGGTTCCTTTTCTCCTCTCTTCTCACTTTAACATACTCATTTCTATAGTTTATATAAATTTGCCATTTACTAGTTATTTTTTTATATTTTCTCCACCTTTTCCAAGCTTTGTTCCTTCTGTCATTTGCCTCACTGCATCTCTTGTTGAACCAACATTTAATGTACACTCTCTCTCGCTTTTGTCTTGGTACATGTCTGTTTACCCCATCATTGTAATTTTCCATCAATATATTCCATTTCTCTTCCACTTTTGTCTCTTCCATGTAGAATTTTTCCCAGTTTGCATTCCGGAAGAATATCTTTAGTTTTGCAAAGTCCGTTTTGTTGTACATCAATCTTCATTTCCTATGCTTTTCGTTTCTCTCCATGCTTATTTCTTCCTTTAGTACAGTTTCGATGAGTATATGGTCACTCTTTCCAATTGGTGTCTTGTAATGGATTTTGTCCAAAATTTCAGGTTCTGTTGTAAATATCAAATCTAGTTCCGACGGCTCTTCATTGCTTCTGTATCTGGTGTTTTCACTGACCCATTGAGTCATTGTGTATTCCATGGTCATGTCCAGCAGTACATCACCCCACAAGTCGTCTCCTCTTCGCACTGTCATGTTTTCCCAACAAATTTCTTTGCAATTGAAGTCACCCATAATTACCATTTTACCCCTGCCCATTAGTATCTCATTTAGTGATTTCCTTGTATCTTCTAGCATTTTTGCATGTTCGTTCTCTTTCCAAGCGTTCGTTTTTAGGGGCACATAGGTCACCACAAACTTTCTACTTTTCATGTTCTTGTCTTCGACTTTTATCATGATCAGTTCAACATTACCTTTGCCCTCAGCAATTTTTGTCACGTTTAAGTCTTTCTTGGCCAAGAACATGATTCCTCCTCCCTCTTTCTTGTCCCTGTTTTTTAATCCAGTAATTATAGTTCTTGTCCAATATCGATGGATGGTATTTCACCTCTTAGTTTAGTCTCTACAATTCCCATTATGTCTGGTTTTTCTTCTAGCAGGTAATCATTGAGTTCGTTCAGACCTGAAATTAATCCGTCAATGTTAGAATAGGCCACTTTTAATTTTCTTCTTTCTCCACTTTTTTTCCAGTCTTTGGTTTGTTCGTTTTGATGTGCCATTTCCTCAATCTCATGTCGATTACTCTCCAATGGAATTCCTTGCTTTCTGTCTCCGTTCTCTTCGAGTTTTTTTCCTTTGCTTCTTCTTTTAGTGACTTTTCTTTTTCTAATTCCTCAGTATTCATTTCTCTTTTTATCCATATCTTATTGTAGTTTTCACTCTTTGCCAAGTTGCTTACTTTTTCAAATATGTCTTCCACTACCATCTGTGACCTTAATTTTATCTTTAGAGGTCGATTTCTATCCTTAGAATAGCGACCGATTCTATATGTCTCGTCCAGGTCTTTGCCTGCTTCTTGGTCTCCCCCCCCCCTGAATTTCATTTAGGATTTCTACTGTTGTCTCTTTTTCTTCTTTTTCTCTCATGTACCTCGCCAATCCCTGTTTTTCTTTTAGTCCATATACCACAATACATTTTTCCTATCTACTGTATCTCTGACTCAATTAGCTTTTTCATTAATCACTTGGATAATTGTGTCTTTTGCATTATCCTGCATATGTGTGTGTGTATGTGTGTGTGTGTGTGTGTGTGTGTGTGTGTGTGTGTGTGTGTGTGTGTGTGTGTGTGTGTGTGTGTATGTGTTGGGGAAGTAGGGGAGCAGATTCTCTTGTATGCACGTAAAATTAAGTACAACATTATTGCAGTTATTAATTTTCTTCCTTAAATTTAAAATTCTGAAGTCCCATCAAGTAATATTTGCATTTGAACATCGCCCAGACGGCGGCGAGTAATTCTAACTCGATGGTGGCATATCTAGTCTCCGCCTCCGTCAAGAAACGGGAACCGCATTGGATTAGGCGTAGGCGTCCGCTGCCGTGGTCCTGTAGTAATGCAAAACCAATGCCGTTAAGCCGAGATGCATCCGTCTGGAGGATAGTTGGCAGGGTTGGATCGAATGAGGCGAGAATTGGGGGGTCGATGAGGGCGGCTTTCACCCGTCGGAATGCCTCGTCATGATCCGGTGTCCAGAGAAATTGTCTCTTAGGGCTCATCAGGGGCCGGAGAGGTTGGGCAGCTGCGGATATCTCCGGGGTGAATTCAGCCAACTGGTTAACGAGACCCATAAAGGACCTAAGGTCTGTTAAATTTGCAGGAGTTGGAAAGTCCCTGATAGCAATCACTTTGTCTTGGTCAGCAGCGATACCTGCCACTGACAATGTGAATCCGCAGAAATCCACCTTAGGCGCGGCGACCTTAAATTTTTCCTTATTAATGGTGATGCCAAATTCACGACATCTGGTGAGGACTTGGTGGATGCGGGTAAGGTGAGTGGTGTAGTCGGCATCGTAAAGGAGGATGTCGTCCACCACTTTGACGCAATTCTTGACACCTTGCAGTGCAATGTCACCTCGTAGGCAGTAGGCATCGCCTGTTGCTGCAAATCCCATTGGTCCTCTGCAATATTGGAATCTACCATGTGGAGTTATAAAGGTGGTAAGGTGTCTGTCCTCTTCGGCGAGTTCGATCTGCCAGTAGCCGCAGAGAGCGTCCATGGTCGTGAAGTAACGAGCTGAGGTCGGTACGCTACGTACAGCATCAAAGGGTGTGGGCGACGGATGGGGTGGGCGAGCCACCTGTGCGTTAAGTTTGGACAGATCCGTCGTGATCCTCACACCTCCATTTGGTTTAGCTACGGCGACAAGTGGGTGGCACCATTCTGAAGGTTCGTCGCCAGCCGGTCGAATAATCCCTTGAGAGACCATGGACTCGAGCTCGTCCTTGACGTGGTCTCTGAAAGCCAGGGGAATTTGCCGGGGTGTATGGATTGCAAAAGGCACAGCATTATCCTTCAGGTGGATTCGCATTGGTGATCCCACCATGGGCTTAAGTGGTGTGGACTGAAGAGCTGCTTTAGCCACCAGAACGTCCTTAAACTCCTTTAAAAAGTACTCCTTTACGTCTGAGGGTGGTGTGGAGGCAGAGAATGGGAGTTCCACACACTTCTTAACGTGCTTCACCTCCAATATTGGCTTAGGGAATTCCTTGGGAATTATGGCCAATGCCTTGCAGTGGCTGAAGGAGAGGAGTGGGGTCTGGATGTCCTTGTGTACTCGGATCTGAGCAGAGCACGACCGCTTACCTAAAGTAAGGGTAGCCGTGAGCGTGCCAAGGGCAGGAGTCATTTCAGATCCGTCGGCTGTGAGTGTGGTGGTCTGCGGGGAAGCGTGTAGTGTCCTTGTTGAAATGGAAAGGTTTCTCAAGTGCTGTGGTCCTATCACAGTGATATCCGCACCGGTGTCTGGGATCATCTGCAAGTATGACGATTTACCACCGTGTGTGATAAGGACGCTGACGTGTTGAGGCACCGCAGGGCTGGGGCTAGGAGACATCACTCGACGGCAGGACGGCTGTGGGGTTGGCGGGTGTTCCGAAACATGTCCACCGCCAGATACTGAAACACCTCGCTTGTGTTTCTGACGAGTCTCCTGCTTGCAATAAGTGTCGAAGTGACCGATACGGGAACAGAGGCGGCACTGGGTCTTGCTAGCGGGACATTTGATCGTGGCAGGAAAGTGTCCCTGCCGACCACAGTTGCGGCAGGTAGCCTGAGCCGCACGGCATGCTCCTGGCTCATGGTGCCTAGCACAGCACTGGCATGGGTCCGTTGCCTTCGATGTCGGTTGCTTAGGGGTTTGCCTGAGGAAACTTTTCTGCTTCTTCCTTCTTTGGTGGTGGGTCAATGATCTTACTTGTGCAGGTTGGGCACGAATATCAGACGTAGCACACCTGGCTGCTTCATAGGAGCGGCATGTATTGACCATGTCCTGCAGTGAGCACTTGTCGTCCAGGGATATGAGTCGCTGAATCAACTCATCATCCCGAACGCCCATAATAATCACCGACTTCAACTGAGTCTCTTCGCAAATTGGCGATTTACCAGGGCATATGTCGATCTCCTCGGCACTGCGACGCAACCTTACGTAGAAATCTGCAAATGTTTCGCCTTCCATCTGCCTGCAGCTAAGCAATCCCCTCCTGCGTATTGCCTCGTTCCGCAAGCCCTTGATGTGTACTTCCAGAGCAGTGACCACCTCATCGACGGTCTTGTCTGTAGAGGGAGGTATTTGCAGGGTATGCTCTAGGACACGTTGTGTTTCAAGGGTGAGACACATACGTAATTGTATAAGCTGCTTCTCATGGGGTAAGCTATGCAGGTCGACCATGGTAGCGTAATCTTGCCAACGTCGCTTCCATTCGCGGAACAATTGGTAAGTGGCATCTGGTTTAAGTGGAGGTGGCGTCTGAGCAGTGGCCTTTTGAGTGGGTGGAGGAAGCGGGGGCTGGCGATGACGGATGTCATCGGAGGCCGCAAGGTGCTCTGGGGGAGAGTGAGCGGGTTGCCGTTCCGGGTTTATCAATTTGAGCAGGGCGTCAAATCTAGCATGGTCTTCTCGTCGTCTGCGTTCATCTTCTGCTAACCTCGTCTCTTCAATCCATTTCACGAGGGAAAGCATGTCTGTCGGTGTGGTCGGTGGGAAGGATGCGGCCTGTTGCTCATCGGAAAGATCTGGCTGCATCTCTTCCTCCTCTTGCTCGAGTGCTCCTGAACGAGTATTAGGCATTTCGCTAGAATAAAGCTAATAGTGTGGGCCCGTAATGCGCGGATGAGTACGTAAGCTGGCGGGTACCTGGGGCCCAGTAGGCCTGCGGGCGTGTAAGCGAGGGGAAGTACCGCGCACACGTCCTGCCAATGTTCAAATACAAGCGTCTCTCCGACAAAGAGGCAGCAAGATTTCCACAAATACCACTCACAATGCACTGCGACACTATACACTATACGGGGAGGCACTATAAACCACACGTGTAAGCACTAGACACTATACGAGAAGGCTCCAAGCATATACGCAGAATGCGTGAAGTAGATGAGCGCAATATGGCGTCGGAGCACTGCCAGTCACTAACGAACACTTGCATATGCCGGTTTTTCGTTTAAAACACTTATGTTGTACGTGCGAGCGTGTAACTCTGTCACTGGGACTGCACACATTCGTGAGCCCTTGTCGCACACAATTACGATATGTGGGTCACGGTACACCAAAATAATGCAGGTATAGGCTGAGTTCATTGCGTTGCACTGCCCTGTATGCACTAACAATGTTATATATCTCACTGCGCCATGTGTGTGTTGGTCGAGGGCTAATAATACACACTGTAGGTTCTTAAGTACATTCAGCCTTAAACACTAACACAGTTACAAGAAGATACAATATAATAACAGAGTCAAAGCTAGCGCCCATGCGTGACTCCGCGTCCCCTCTAGTCTCTCACTCAAGCACTGTTGCTAAGCACCTATGCATGCCTACCCCGGGCATGCGAGTTGCCACATGTCGCCAGACGGGGATATCAATAACCCACAATACCCACTAAACTTCTTATATTAGGGGTATGAGCAATTACCAGATCACCTAATGTATCCATTTGTTATTTCGACCTTTCATCCTCAAGGTGACATCTTCAGGAATTACATACGTAACAATAAATTAGAAAATAGTAAAAATAACAATTGTCAATAACACAGTTTCTACCAGAATAACAATGATTCAAAACGACGGAGGGTAATTGCAATACAATGAGTACCATCGTCATGTTACTGCTTGCTAAAATATTTTGCTGATCTCACCTGCCTGTTGATTGACCCCACAGTTGGTGGCGCCATTATTGTTAGGTTGTGTGGGCGGTGAATGGACGATTAGCAGACAGGCAGTTATAGGTGACCTCTCTACACGTAGGTGCAGTGCGGAATTGAATAAAGATATCGTAGATGCCATATCAGATTGCATATTAATTGATGGGGAATTTTTGTGAATTATCAATGCTTGTATTTTTGGTGGTGGTATTTCATATGTTGTTTTATTGTTCCAGTTTGTGCATGCATCGTTAAACGTCGGCTAAGACTACATCTCGTATACATACACATACATAGATCAAGCCGTTGCCAGGCAAGATTAACAAAGTATTTATGCTGACAATGACATGACGAAGGTACGCATTCAGTATTGTAAGTACCCTCCGTCGTATTCCAACGTCGTTATCATGGTAGAAATTGTGATGTTTATGATTTATGAACTAAGTGGATGTAACCCACACGTAAAATAAACTAAAAACCCGCTGTCAGAGAAAAACAAACAAACACTGAGTTGTTCTGTATATTACAACCCGTCTGTGGTGCAGGGATTTTGCACATAACAAATATCAGGGTGGGAACAATCACACTGTTATCACATGTAACTAGCTCTCACTGTTTTCACGTGTAATAAACAAACTTGCCATATGTAACAAACTTTTGCTTAATGTAGCGGCAAACGCACTGTTATCAAATTACAAACACTTGGCACATGTAACAAACACACTAATGCAGTTATAGTCGCCTGCAACTGTGCATAAAACAAATGACCAACATAGGTTCCTGCGTTGTGCAGCGCCCTCATGATATCGCTGACTTCTCTTCGTTGCCGGATGTTTTGTTGTGACAGAAGATCTTCAGGAGGAAAGAAGCGCTAATATACAGGAAGTTGTAGCCAATCAGGAAGAGTCCTAAGAAGAGGAAGGTCCTATGACCTCCCACCTGTGACCACATGGCTCCGGCCGTCACTCCAGAAATTACCCTACCTGTTCCCGAAGAGACAAATCAGTCATGGTTGAGTTTCTACTATGCAAAGGCTTCTTTAAGCTCAGTAAAGTTGCCTGACATTAGCCACAGAAAAATCTTATAAATGTTCCACAATTTACAGAAAGGGGTTCATCGAAAGGGTGTAAATCTAATGGTTAGGTTTTTACCGAACAAAAATTCTTCTCATCTGAATAAAATCGACTGACATTGACAAGAAAAAACATTGAATATTACAAATCCGATACATTATGCTCACACTTCTTTTTCATTCCGTACTGGTTATTCACAGGCGATTTCATTCAGGCAAGGAACAACCACGTAAGAGAGAAGGGTTTTGAGTATGATAGATGGACATTTTCGTACATACTGTCAATGAGGCGAGGAAAATGGTTCCACCTTCTCTACACCGCAATAACCGTCGGCTGCACGGGCAGTACTGTCGATGTGGTTAAAAAAAATATGCTTCAGTTCTTGTTAGGGTTTTCACAATTGATGGAGACTTACCTACGAACTGGACAATTTTCACAACAGCCAGCATTGTCGACGTCGTTCCCGTGGGAGCCATCTCGTTGGCCTTGTAGGAAATACTGGCCTTGTAGAGGCCGTAGTTGATGCCGTGGAAGAGCTCGACGGGCAGGAAGAACCACGGGTTGGTGATGGTGTAGTAGAGGACGTAGCGCATAGTGTGGCACACCAGCACAAGTACGAGCGAGCCCGTCACGCCGATCTTGAGTAGGATGTCTCCTACAAAGGAGGGGAGGTCATTAACGGGTGATAAAAAGAAGACCCCTGCCTTCCGCCCTCTCTCTCTTTTTCTTTCTCTCTATTCTTGTCTCGCTCTCTGTTTTCCTCTCCTGCCGGCATGCTCCTCCTTTGTAATCCTTTTGCGCGCGCCATACAAGACAAGCGTACAGTCGATATGGATGTTTCCCTGGTAAATGTTATTTACAGGAAACAAGTAATGATAAGCAGAGGATAGAGAACGCCTAAAGGGGAAGTAAAGTTATTTCCGTGGTAAGTCAAACATCACTGAATTGAAGGAAGAAAGAGGTGGGAAGGGACAAGAACAAATGAATATTAACTAGTAAATAAATTGGATGGTAAGCGAAATCATTAGAAATGTATTATTGGTAATAGATGCGTGGTGTATATTTTGTGACATGAAAATATGAAGGTGGGTGAGATCT
>NC_134789.1:23457941-23480441 GCF_046742065.1 Oratosquilla oratoria
GAAAACGTCGTCATGACTAAAAAAAACTGAATTTTTGAGTTATCTATACAGACATATTCATCTTCAAACACGGATTTTTTTGGTAACAGTATCATATCTGTAGCTCAAAAATTGACCGCTAGGGAGTGCTAAATGTCCCAACGACATAACCTTACATGTTCCAACAAATATTTTAGACTTAGTAAAGATAATGATTGTTTCAACTTCTATATACTTTAGAGGCGTATTTGATGCTCCAAAAAATGTTCCACCTATGGTGTTTGAGTGCTTTTTATAATATTGAGAGCGTTTTGAAACTTTAAAATGCCTCTCCTGAAAAATTCGATATTTTGAGTTATGACGACGTTTTCGTAAACAAGCGAAATATAGTCCTGTCCTGAGATTTCTGTGCGCACGCACGCGCGTGTGTATGTGTGTGCATATAAGTATAAAGATCGCTCGGTCGCAGATAGAATGAATAGTAAATGAAAGCGTAGTGAAAGATTCAATTGAGACTCGAGTACACTGAGCCCTGTAGTTGCATAAACTAGGTTCCCCCAGCTGAATATAATCGCCTGGCAATAGATAGATTAAGTTACTAAAATGGCATAGCAAGCAAAAAGGTAAAGTTCGCTCATACGTGCGATCGTTTTAGTATGTTTTTATGTGGCACCTGCCAAGAGGTTTTATTCAGCTGGGAGAGGCCGTTGTTGAAGTGTGGGAAAACTCTATCGGCTAACTCCTTCAGTTCGGTAAGGCCACTTTTTAATGACGGGAAACTTCGCACATGCGATAGCCGGAATCAGAATAAGATGGGGCCTCAGACAATCGATTCTCAATTTTCGTCCTAAGGCTGCCTCTCGGCTGGATGGCACTGTATATCATTTACCGGACAAGGAGTAAAAAAAAAAAAAAAAAAAAAAAAAAAAAAACCTGTGACGGGGTAAGAACGTGAGTCACAAATACTAACGAAAAACAGGCAGTTCTTCGGGATGAGAATGATTCTGAGGAAGTCCATTGCGGAGGGTTGCTTCTCTGATGGGCCCTTCTCCTGCTCGGGCACATTCATGCATGTCACTACCAGGATATCGATCATTCCGAAGATAAGCACCATCAGGAAGGAAGGAAAGTAGTCCCTCTCGGGGAGATTGAGGGAGTACAGATCTATGACGGAGCCAGTGAAGAGGGCGCAGAACCCCCATGAAATGGCGGAGAAGAGGCGCTGCTGTCCGTACAGATGGTCGTCCTTGCCTGAGGAAGGAAAAGGATTTTTTTTTTTTTTCAGAACGAACCGTCTGGTTTCAAAACAAAAATACGTTGGGAATCTGTCCCACATAAACAATAGGAGTGATTACCAACGTAACAGTGGTCCACACCCCGTTCTCTAGAAAACTGTTGACCAACAAAGGACGTAATGGCACTCCTAGATAACTCACAGAAGTATAGAATGTTTTCCCAAATCCAAATAAGATTCATTAGTGTTAGACAGGACAAAACGTTTTAAGTGAGCAACGGACCTTTGAAGGTTAATTGAAAGAGTCGCTGCATTGTTGACCCCAAGAGAGTATAGTGTAGTAGGGAGTCTCTATATTTAAAAATATTTCAGTCAGCCAAACCAAAATATCTTAAGCTCCCTCGATACTGAGGTGGTAACGGCCGCGGCGACGAATCAAGTAGCCTGGCGGGTATACCATCTCTCTCTCTCTCCCTCTCCCTCTCCCTCTCCCTCTCCCTCTCCCTCTCCCTCTCCCTCTCCCTCTCACTCTCTCTTTAAAAAAAAAAATCACCATTTCACTCATATGCAATGGGAAGGGAGAAACCCCTGGTAAAGTCCTGTCAGTTGCAGCAAACTATTTTTTTTCCTAGGAAATCGAACTCACAACCACCTGGGCCACCGCGCGGATCAATATGGCGGATAGATATTTCCTTCCTACAATCGAAATAGAATACACAGCTAATTGCATTATCAACAATTCTATTAAGGAAGAGGAAAGCAGAGAATCTGTTTGGGTGGAGATTATAGGCAAGAATAAGAAACTTATTGTCGGTGTCCTATACAGAGCTCCTAACCTTAGCATTGGACAGACTGAACCCCTAATTAAAAAAAAATCGCATGGTGTCTTTTTTTTTTTGTGATCATGGGGTTTTCTAATTGTAGAAACATTGACTGGGAAAAATTTAGTAGAACAGAAAGAGTTTTTTCTTTTTTGAGGGGTTTAGCACAAGACAATTTAATAAAACAAATGATTACCGATCCTACGATGAAAGAGAATATTCTGGATTTACTCTTAACTAAAAATGAGGATATAACAAGAAACGTTAAAGTGGGTGATAGTCTAGGCTTTAGCAATCACCAAAAAAATTATGTCTATAAACTAAAAGATTTTACCCCTTATAAGGGAGGCAGCCCATCCACCACCCTTTACTCCCTCTCATCTTAGTTCCTTGGGCCAGAAACAGTGTAGCAAGACACAGTATATCAACAGAAAAACCGATTCATTTAATTGGCGACCCTAGGTTTCCCAACCGTCCTTCATTTCAAAGGACAGTCCTTTATTCAGCTCTATTTGTCCTTGTCCTTTATTTAGATTTGAAATAACACTATTTGTCCTTTATTATGAAATCGTTTTGACTGGTAGTTTAATTTCCCGCTCTCAAGATGTGATGATTGCAAAAGCGTTTACTTCTTTTAAGAATACAATACCAGACGCACAATACCAGACGCACAGAGCGGCAGATCGCAGACCAGGGTGTAAAATTAGCCTCATTTTATGTATAACTCAATTTTCCATTAAAAAAGGGCACTCATTTTGGGAAAAAACAGAAAATCGTAAACTATGTTACTAAATATGAGAATCACCACCAAGAAAAAAGAAAAGAAAAACAATAGAGAAAGAAAGGAGGTGCCGTTGGACGTTTGGAAAGGCAATACTTCCGCCTATCAACTGAACTCACGAAGAACCAAAACAAATATGTCGAATTTATACAACAATGTGATGATGAGACTCTTCACAAAATTGAGCCGTAATTTGTTATAAATTCCAGAAGAACAGTGAAATCTATGTGAGAAAAGTTGTAATAGTAGTGCCAATATTTCATGTTATTAACAGATATTTGGAAAAACAGAATAGATTTCGATGAAATTCAACATTCGGCAAATTATCAAACCTAAGCTTCTTAGGCCATTCATTTCCCAAAGTTTCAGAAATTTGTAGAAGTAGTAGAACATTTGAAGCTAGAAGGAAAGCTTAAATTAAAGATGGATGAACTTTTTGACGAAGTAGTATTAATTCAAAGAATCTTCGACACTAACAAAAGCTCTGAACTCTACATAAACCCAAAAACAACAACTTGAAAGTGGTATTTAATTGTTAAATCTACGGACTTTAAATGTATCAATGTTTTCAAAATGGTTTCTTTTGTACCATCAATTCGTGGAATATGATCTTATTGTGAGAGAGTTTTTGGTTTAATGTCACCTAAATGGCGAGATGAAGGGAACTGAAGCTCTGTTGAATTAATTAAGAATGAACTTCTCATACATTTTAACATAAAAGATAGTTGTTTGGAATTCGCTAAAAACAGCAAAGAGGATACAAATTTTCTGAAGGCAGCAAAAAGCCAGTGCAAATATAGTTTTAAATATTAGAATCCTTTGATCAAGGTAAAATAAATGTCTTCTCATTCTTGTTTTTGTATTTTCATTTAGGTAAGAGAAATGTAATTTTGAACTGCATTTAATATTGGCTTCTATTACGATCTATAGCCACTTAAATAAACATCGATAAAGATTTTATGTCCTTTATTGTAGCTTAACAAAGTTGGCAACCCTAGGCGACCCCTTCACTCCATCTCCTCATGCAGAAAAAAATAAAAAACGGGGAGAAATCCCTTCGGGCTGCGTCAAAATATCATTCACATATAAGCACCCCCTACCCTCATCCCCCGTCACTCCTTTCCTTGCATAATAGTATCATCTATACACAGCCATTCTCCACTCATCCATATCTCCTGCCTTTTCCCTTCTTTGCTCAACTGATATTCCCTTCTTGCTTAGCGTCCTTTCACCCCATCCATCCATCTCATCCTCGGCCGTCCCCTCAAGTTCACATCCACCTCTGCCTTCCACACCTCTTTTACTAATCTTTCTTCACTTATACTTTCCATATGTCCAAATCATCCCAATACTCTTTCATCAGCCTTATCCACCCTCTCCTTTTCCACTCCCGTTCTCATCCTCACCTCGTATCTCAATCTATCCGACCTTTTATCTCAGACATTTCATCTCAAACACATTCAAACTTTTTACCTCTCCCTCTTCTCTTAGATTTCATGTCTCTACCCCATAAAATGTCGGAGATACAATCACCCCCTCATACAATCTCCTCTGTGCACCCATTCCCAGATACTTATTTCTCATGACACTTTTTAATAACCCAAGGCATTTACTTGTCACATGTGACCCCAAATACCTAAAGCTATCCACTTTCTCCAGCCTCTCTCCTGTCGGACTTACTTCCAACTCTCTGCCAGTTTCTCCCCTTGTACATCTCATCACCTTGTTTTTACCCACATTTACCTTCAACCTTCTCCTATAGCATACCTTTTCAAACTCCGTTACTAACTCCCTTAATCCCTCCTCTGCCCCTGCCACATGCGCAGTGTCGTCAACAAACAACAACTGGCTTATCTCCCGCTTTTCTCCATTTTCTTTAATAATTTCCAATCTCTTACCCATTACCTTTGCCTTTCCTCCCGCACCGTCCATCCATATACACATTAAACAGCCATGGCGAGATGACACACCCCTGTCGCAGCCCCACTTTTACCTCAAACCACTCGCTCTCTAGATTTCTAATTCTAACACAGGCTCTATTTTTCTCGTAAAAATTCTTGGCTTCCCTTAGCAGCTTTCCCCCAATCCTGTATATCTGCAAAACCTCCCACAATGCCTTCCTGTCTACCCTGTCATAATTCTTTTCCAAAATCATAAGGGCCAAAAAATATCCTTACATTTTGCTAAAGCTTTCTCGCATATCTGCCTTACTGCACAATCTAATCCACACAACCCCTGCCTTTCCTAAGCTCATACTATTCCTCACCAATTACTCTGTTCCTCTCCTAATCCTCTCAATCAAAACCCTCCCATAAGCCTTTCCAACTACACTCAACAAACTGATCCCTCTGAAACTACTACACTCATATTTGTGTCCTTTCCCTTACAAAGTGGAACTATACATGAACTCCTCCTGTTCTCTGGCACTCTAGCCTCCCTTAAACACACATCAAATAACCTCACTAGCTAGTCCACTATTACTCTACCTCCTTTCTTTAGACACTCTGCATGACGCCCATCTTACCCAGGCGCCTTACCTGCTCTCATAAATTTCAAAGTTGCTTGCATCTCATCTTTTCTTATTTCTCCTCCATTTTCCTCTCCCACTACCGTCATTTTCTTACCACCTTCCACTGCTACCACCAATCCCTCCCTATCTTTATCCACATTCAACAGATCTCTAAAATACTCCGCCCATCTTCCCCTTACAGCCTCCTCTTCCGTTAAGATCTGTCCATCTGCATCTTTTACACTTTCTTCTCTACTTGACTCACCTCCCCTGTCTCTCTTAATTTCGTTCAATTTTTTCATTGTGTTAAAAATGTTGTCATACTGCTCCCACATTTCACACCTGTTTTCCTTTTTGCCACTTTTTTTTCTTTTGCTTCTCTTACCCTTTCTTTGTATCTCTCACATTTTCCTGTCGTCTTCCTTTGCAACCAGTCCGTGAGTGCTCGCTTCTTCTCTTCTACTACCTTCTTCACCTCATCATCCCACCATTTACTGCCTTTCCTTCTACTCCCTCCCATCCTCCCTGTTCCACATACCATCTTTGCACATCTTGTCACTTCCTCCTTGAAACACCCCCATTATTCCTCTTCCACTCTTACTTGTACTCTATCCTTCACCGCCTCCCACACTTCTCTCAGCTTCTCCTTGTACTCTTGCTCCTTTTCCTTCTCATTTAGATAGTTTGCTCTAAACACTTCTCTATCTTCTGCCCTTTCCCCCTTTCTTCTCCTATCCTCCACTCTCAACTTACTTTCCACGAAAAAATTATCTGATATCACTCCACTCTCTCCCCTAAGAACATGGACATCCAGAACTCTTCCTTTTCTTTTCCTGGATACCATTACATAGTCCATTAACGCCTTGTCAACCACCCTTCCATCCACCACCTGCTCCCATGTGTACTTATGCTTAACCTTCTTCCTAAACACAGTCTTAGTTATCATCAACTCTTTAAACACATCTCTACCATTAACCCACCACTATTATTTTTACCTGGCACTTCCCATACCACTACATTGACATTCCTCTCAAAAATATCTACGCACTTATTCATATCTGTCCAAAAAGTCTCCCCACCCCCCTCTACACTCTTCTCACTACCTGGCCTATACATCTTTACAATACTCATATCTCCCTTCCCAGTTTTACCTTCATCCACATTAACTTTAAAGAAATCTCCTTCCACTACACCACACGCTTATCTATGCCCTTACTTACTAGTAGAGCCACCCTTTCCCTTCCTCGCCCTCTCAAACTCAAAATCTTCCCTCACTTTCAACTTGGTTTCACTTAATACTAACGCATCCAGTTTCCTTCTCACAAACATACTGCCTATCTCTTTTCTTTTACTCTCATATATACCACATCCACGCATATCAAAAGACCCAAACTTTAGGGTTCTGGCTAGAAAACTCCCAGACCCTCTTATGCCTTGACTTCTCATAGGAATGTACCCATAGGGATACAGAGACCAAGGTACCTAGTCCCACGTTCCGTCCTGTTTTAACCACTTTTATGACCCGAGTTTGAAGACTCGGTGGGAGTATTCTTCCTTACCCCAACCAAAGGGGAGAGGCGAAAATGGAAACTTATACGCAAAGACGCAAAGAAGTGGTACAAAACAGTATTGAGTGGGGATATGACAGCATAACGAAGGGACAGTCGCTGTACAATAAAGTTGCATAATTTCTCTATGGTTAGAGATTTCCTTTAACATAGACAAAATTATGTAAGGCTCTGGTCTATAGGGGCGTCCCATATAGTCCCTAAAGTATGCTACTACACGATTTATACCGCACCATAACATGCAGACAGTACTCCAGACTTCAGGAGAGCCATTTTTGAAAATCTGAGGAAACATTTAAAACAAATAGTTACATAGAAGGCCAGCACCAGAGGACAATGGCAGCGTCAGCGATTTTGTGTGCGTAAAGTAAAAAAATTGGAATGAAAAGAGGATTTTTTGCTTAAAAAAAAAAAATGTAAACACACCTTGGAGCTAATTATGATATGGTTACATTGGTTAAAAAGAACACCCGCACAGAGAAACGTAACTACGAAATTAAGGCGAGATCCAACCCAAAGTGCTTATTCCATCCCTACAGAACAAAATATAAGGAAAGGGTAGGTCCAGTTAAAACCGACGATGTCTTGATAGATTCAGAGGAAAATTTGAACGAGGTGTTTAACAAATATTTTCTTACTCTGTTTACAAAGGAGAGGTTAGATATTGTACCTGACTGCGACCCAATCCTCAATGGGGAAGAGAGAAGTAGACTAACACCAGATTTAGTAAGGAAGAAGTAATCAA
Source organism: Oratosquilla oratoria (assembly GCF_046742065.1). NCBI lineage: Eukaryota > Metazoa > Arthropoda > Malacostraca > Stomatopoda > Squillidae > Oratosquilla > Oratosquilla oratoria. The sequence continues at coordinate 23,465,579 of NC_134789.1, forward strand.
ACAGATTGATAGACTTAAAGCTAAAAAATCCTCGGGTCCAGATGTTTTATTCATTTTTATTTTTTTTTCAAGAGTGCTGAAAGATTAGTAAAAGAGGTGTGGAAGGCAGAGGTGGAAGGAGTGAATATGAGGAGGCGTCCAAGGATGAGATGGATGGATGGGGTAAAAGGGGCATTACAAAAGAGAGGAATGTCTGTTGAGGAAGGACGGGAGAGGACAGAAGATAGGATATGGATGAATGGAGAAGGGTTCTGTATGGATGATGCTATGATGCGTAAGGGAGAGTGGGTGGGGGATGGGGGGTGAGGAAGCATGTATTAGAAATAATTTGACGCAGCCCGAGGGGATTTCTCCCCGTCTTCTCCTTTTCTGCATGAGGGGACGGAGATGGGGGGGGGGGGGGCACCGAATTAATGAAGCGGCCTTGCTGTGGATGTGCTGTGTCTTGCGACATTGCTTCTGACCTAGGGCAATGGACAGGATGTAGGAATGACCCGTCATCCAGGAGGTGCCAAGATGAGAGGGAGGGAGGAGGGTGAAGGGGAGTGGAATATGTAAGGGATGGAATGGATGGGAGTGGTTTCTATGGCTTATTCTTCTTGGCTACCTCCCGTGTAAGGGGGAAAAAGGCCTTTGGTATATGTATGTATGTATGTATGTATGTATGTATGTATGTATGTATGTATGTATGTATGTATGTATGTATGTATGTATGTATGTATGTATGTATGTATGTATGTATGTATGTATGTATGTATGTATGTATGTATGTATGCATATATGTATGTATGTATGTATGTATGTATGTATGTATGTATGTATGTATGTATGTATGTATGTATGTATGTATGTATGTATGTATGTATGTATGTATGTATGTACGACCAGTTAACGAAAATATCTAGTAAGTTGACAAACACTGGTATCGTGCCTATTTCAAAAAAAGGTGATAAATCGTCTATGCACAACTACAGGCCAGTCAGTTTAACACCTGTTAGAGGTAAAAAATTATAATAAATAATAGCGAGTAGAATTTGATTCGTGACTCACAACACGGGTTCACCAAGGTTTGGTCATGTGTAACTAATCTTTTATTTTTTTTACACTATTGTCTACAAGGCGTCAGATAACAATGATAGATATGTTACTTACCTTGACTTTAAAGCAAAGCGTTCGATAAGGTGCCCCACCACCGTAGGAGGAAAAGTGTTTGAATGGATTAGAGTATTGATTAATAACAGAAAACAGCGGGTCACCATTAACTGTGTAAAATTCAAATGGGGTAGTGTTCCTCAGAACTCGGATTTGGGTTCCTTATTGTTCGTTATGTATATAAACGATATGGACAATGGGATTATAAGTGATATTAGTAAGTTTGTAGATGACACTAAAATAGGACGCCAAACTATGTCAAGAGAAGACGCCGGGATAATGCAGAGCTTAACAAATTGTTCACATGGTCGATAAAACGGCAAATGGACTTCAATATCTCAGAGTGCAGTTCGTTAAACGTAGGTTTACGCAACACAGAAAGCAGTTATAGCTTAAATAACATGTTTTTAGAGAAAACTGAGTGCGAGAGAGACTTGGGAGCGCTATTGAGTCCTGACCTTAAATCCAGGAAACAATGCATTAACGTCAGGAATAAAGCTAACAGAGCATTAGATTTCATTGGTGGGACGGCTATAAATAAGTGCAGAGGTAGTTATCAAACTGTATCTGGCTTTAGATTGACCCATCCTTGACTATACGGTATAGTTTTGGTCTCCATCCCAAAGAAGGACCAAAATGATACATGGCCTCAGAAATTTACCTTACGAGGACAGGATTAGGCACTATAATTTACACTCTTCGGAGAGGAGCAAAGTGCAGTGTGATCTAATAAAGGTGTTCAAGTGTGTCAAGGGCTTTAACAAGGGTGATGCAGACAAGGTCATCATATCAAGACAACAAGGAAGAACTCGAAGTAATGTATCTAAATTGAGCAAATTTGGATTTCAGAAGGAAATACGTAAAAAATAGTTAACTAATAGAGTGGTCAACGAATGGAATAGACTTAATAGCCATTTAGTGAGCGCTGAAACTACCGGTTGCTTTAAGAGAAGGTTAGATAACTTTATGGGTGGGGATGATTGGTGGTAATGGACATGGAACTACATAGTGTAGGCCTTATAGTCGTCTGGAGTCTCTTTCATTCTTATGTTAGCGTAGGATAAGCATTGACAAATATTTCCTCGGGCTTCAGAATATCGTCAGACCGACGATGATAGTGACTATGGACCTGCCTATGTCATACCATTCGCTTCTGAGGGATCTCTCTCTCTCTCTCTCTCTCTCTCTCTCTCTCTCTCTCTCTCTCTCTCTCTCTCTCTCTCTCTCTCTCTCTCTCTCTCTCTCTCTCTCTCTCTCTCTCTCTCTCTCTCTCTCTCTCTCTCTCTCTCTCTCTCTCTCTCTCTCTCTCTCTCTCTCTCTCTCTCTCTCTCTCTCTCTCTCTCTCTCTCTCTCTTTTGTGGGGGCGGGGAAGGAAGAGAAGTCTGTGGTAAAATGAAATGATAGTTGTTTATAAAAGAGGGCTATTGCCACTGAGTATTTTTTAGGGATATTCATTCGAATCCTGGATCTATATCAACCAACGAAAGCGGGGAAAATGGTTATAAGAACATAAGAATGAAGGAGACTGCAAGAGGCCATAAGGCCTACACTAGGCAGCTCCATATCCATCACAACCTGTCATCCCCATCCATATAGTTGCCTAATCGTTTCTTAAAACAACTGATAGTTTCAGCGCTTACTACATGGTTACTAAGTCTATTTCATTCGTCGACCACCGTATTAGTAAACCAATTCTTGCCTATTTCCTTCTTAGATCTAATTTTTTTAAGTTTAAATCCATTACTGCGAGCCCTGTCCTGTTATCTTAATATGATGACCTTGTTTGCATCACCTTTGTTAAAGCCTTTGATCCACTTGAACACCTCTATTAGATCACCCCGCACTCTGCGTCTTTCCAGAGAGTGTAAGTTTAGGTGTCTAAGCCTCTCTTCGTAAGGCAAATTTCTGGGTCCATGTATCATTTTGGTCATTCTTCCCTATACTGATTCTAGTGAATTGATGTCCATTCTGTAGGACGGAGACCAAAACTGTACGGCATAGTCAAGGATGAGTGTAACTATCGCTAAATAGAGTTTGAAAACTACCTCTGCACTTCTATTCGTTACCGTCCTAACAATGAAACCTAATGCTCTGTTAGCTTTATTCCTGGAGCTAATGCACTGTTTCCTGGTTTTAATGTCCGGACTCACTAGAACTCCCAAGTCTCTCTCGCACTCAATTTTCTTTAAAAGTGTGTTATCTAAGCTGTATCTATTTTTGGGGTTGTGTAGCCCTATGTTTAACACGCTACACTTAGAGATATTGAAGTGCATTTGCCATTTCACCGACCATGTGAACAATTTATTAAGATCATCCTGCAGAATCTCTGCGTCGTCTCCTGACCTAATTTGGCGTTCTATTTTAGAGTCATCCGCAAACTTACTAATATCACTATTCATCCCATCGTCTAAGTCGTTTATGTACATAATGAACTGCAAGGGACCCAAAACCGAGCCCTGGGGCACCCCACTAGTAATATTCCCCCACTTAGATTTTACTCCATTTATGGTGACCCACTGTGTTTTGTTACTAATCCAAGCTCTAATACATTCTAACACTTTTCCTCCTATACCATGGGCTTTGATTTTATTTAGTAACCTTTGGTGTGGCACCTTGTCGAACGCTTTGTTAAAGTCAAGGTAAATAACATCGTAATTATCATTGTTATCTGACGCCTTATATACTTTAGTGTAAAAGGATAGAAGATTAGTCACACATGACTTACCCTTGGAGAAACCATGCTGTGTATCACGAATTGAATCATGTCTTTCGATGTGTTCTCTGTGTCTATTTACTATTATTGACTCAAGCATTTTTCCTATAACCGTTGTCAAACTGATTGGCCTGTAGTTGCATATAGACGATCTATCTCCCTTTTAAACAAGAACAACGTTTGCCTGCCTCCAAGCACTAGGCATAAAACCAGTGTCTACCGATTTATTAAATATTTCAGTTAACTGGCCGTAGATTTCAAATTTACGATCCTGAAGCATTCTCGGAAAAATTTCGTCTGGACCAGGGGATTTTGTAGCCTTAAGTCTTTCAATCTGCTTGACTACTTCTACTTTACTAATGCTGATATTAGATAGACTACTTTCTTCATCCCCACTGAAAATCGAATCACAGTCAGGTACTTTATCTAACCTCTTATTAGTAAACACCGAGAGAAAATATTTGTTAAACTCCTCAATCATTTTTTCCTCCGATTCTATCGTGACATTATCATCGTTTTTAATTGGTCCTATTCTTTATTTTTTGTTCTATAGAGATGAAAGAAACCCTTTGGGTTGGATCTTATTTGACTGGCAACCTTAATCTCATAATTACGTTTCGCTGTACGTGTATTCTTTTTAACTAGCTTTGCCATTTCGTTATATCTTGACCTAAGGTGTGTTTCCCCGTTTTTTTTCACGTAAAGTCCTCTTTTCATTCCGATCTCATGTTTCAATATGTCCGTCATCCATTTGGGAGTATTACTATTTTTCCGTATTGACTTCAGGGGGATCAATGTATTTTGTCCATTAATAATTAAATCAGTTAGATTGCTATACATTTCATCCAAATCGCTGACCTGTCTGTTGAGCCCCATCCCCAAGTGACCTGACCCAAGGTATGCATATTACCCTCCATGACCCGACCCCTGGTCATGACCTGACCCCTGGTCATGTACCGAGACCTGACCGCGCCGATAATGACCGAAACGTTCGTAACGTTCGTATGACACTTCATATCCAATTTCAAATAGGTTTTTATATTGTTAAAGTTTACTCTCCTGAAGTCTGGTACTTGGACGTTATTCGTACTTTTTAATTCTTCCCAAATAATATTAAATCTTATTTCCTGATGATCGCTAGAGCCTAGACTATCTCCCACTTTTACGTTACTCATTAGGTGCTCATTATTAGTTAAAAGTAAGTCCAGAGTATTTTCTCCCCTCGTAGGATCGGTGATTATTTGCTTTAGGAAATTATTCTGCACCACATCTAAGAACTTTTCGCTTCCTGATCTCCCATTAAAGTTCCCAGTCAATGTTTCTTTAATCAAAATCTCCCATGATCACAACTTTTTTGTACTGGGACGCTCTGCGAATTTCATGAACCAGGGGAACAGTCTGCTCAATGCTGAGGTTTGGAGGTCTATACAAGACGCCAATAATAACTTTCTTATTCTTGCCTATAATATCTACCCAAATAGATTCCGTACAGCCCTCTTCCTTAATCGAATTGTTGATAATACAGTTTACTGTATTTTGATCGAAAATACTACTCCTCCCCCACTCCTGCCAACCCTATCCTTGTGAAAAAACGTATATGCTCCTATTTCGATTTCCGAAAGGAAATGTTTATCAGCCATGTTGATCCAGGATTCAGTAATAGCTATAATATAAAAATTATCTATGCATGCTTTACCTCGCAGCAAATAAATTTGGTTAATTATGCTTCTGCTATTTGTATAGTAAACTTTAAGTTTATCTTCTCTCCACCTGCTTTGGTGATTCTTTTCACAGTCCCTCTCTAAGTTGTTTCTATTGCCTAAACTATATTCCGATACTTCCCTCCTTACTCCCACGTAATCTACCTGAAAAAACCCTGTAGGATGCCTACTTCTCGCTCAAGAGATTCAACAAGGAGCCGAAATCCTCTGGGTAACAAATGCACCCATTCCCTTGTATATAGATGATTCTTACCGTAAAAGCGATCCCAGTTGTTGACAAATGCCCATCCATTGCCCTTACAAGGTTTTGGCAGCCTGTAATTCATTGCAATAACCCTGGAATGCCACATTCCTCCAACTCTATGCCTCGGAAGGATTCCACATACAACAGGCACACCTCCCATATTCCTAATATTGTCTAGCACATCCCGGAACAGCGCAAACAGTTCCTCACTCCCTAACTTACCTATATCATTGCCCCCAGCACTTAAGCAAACGACAGGGTCCTTACCTCTCCCTACTAAACACTCTTCAATCCTATCTCTAACAACCTTTATCCCCGCGCCGGGGAAACACACCTGCATCCTATGTTTCTTATCTTTATTACAGAAAGCCCTGCCTAAGTACCTCACTTGACTGTCTCCTACAACCAAAATTTTACCTGTGGGCAGGGATCCAGCGTCTGTCCTTCCCTTCTTCTCTTGAATATCCTTTGTTTCTTCTTCCTGTAGACCCGCTAGTGCTTGAAACGAGTTCTTGCAATCGAGCGGGGCTGGTGAGGACTTTTTTTCCAACTTTCCGCGTCTTATTTGTCACTTTTTTTCCATCCAGGCTCCGAACTAGTTTTGTCTTCCGTATTTTGGGCCTTCGAGTTGAGAACTCGATTCTCCTCTTTAAGGTATTTTACAGCATCCTTCAAGGCTTTAATTCTACTAAGTAGATATTGTAACTCATCGGCGCTGAACACTGTAACGCAACCACTCGCCATATCACTATTTGAAGCAGCTACCCAGTTGACCTGACCTGAGTGACGACTACTGCTCAATTAAATTACGAGTACTGCTCAACTCAGGGACGACCACTGCTCAACTGAGTGAAGACTACTGCTCAATTTAGTGACGACTACTGCTCAACGAAGACATAGTTGTAGAGAAAGACAGATTTTTTTTGTATGTAGTAAACTCAATTGAGAAGATGCAGTGTAAGAGAAAGTTAGAAATTAATTGAATTCAGTAGAAAAAGAGCATTTGGATATGTTTTGAATATGGATGTGTTTTTGTTCGTGCGAAGTATGTATATATTTCTTACGAAAAATTAATTGATATCACTTCTCAACTGAATACGCATTATGTATTTGATGACGGCTATATCGTCGTCTTAAGTGCCAATACTTTTGCCCTGATTAACTGAAAATATTTACCTAACTTCATGAAGCAGATGGAGTCCGTCATATTTGTGTTCACAAAATGGCTTAGGTTGGCCATCATCATGATAACCAGGAAAACCCAAAACCCTTTCATATGAACAAGATCCTTGACCGGATACTCGATCTTCCACGGTAGTTCTTCGGAATGATTTGACGAGACGTTTTGGAAGCCCACCTCGATCAAATTGTCGTCCTGAGGAATTCCACCGTGGGACGAGCCCTCATTCGAGGTCCCGTCGGTAGTGTGCGTCGCGTTGAGTGACACGATCTCATAAGTAGACGAACTGAGAGTGTCAGTTATATTGAAAAAGAGGCTTTGATTCGCTAGGTGAGTCTGATGAGCGCTTGGACTCAGAACACCTGTCGCATTCCAAAGAGGATCCGTGGAGTTGGGGCCTTGGAAGGGAATCCCAATACCAACGTGAGGGATCCAGTAGAGGCTCGAGACGAACGCGGGCATGATTACGGTGCTGGCGATGAGGGAGACGCGATGGGTCTCGAAACGATCTGTCAAAGTGATGATGAGGGAACCCATGAAGAGGGTGATGACTGGGTAGATGCTGGTCAACAGTCCATAGCCCTCAGGGGACACTCCGCGCTGGCGCAGGATCAGGGATTGGAACAGCCACATGGGTCCTCCACCTGCAAAAGGAAAAAGAATATTATATAAATATAAACACACACACACACACACACACACACACACACACACACACACACACACACACACACACACACACACACACACACACACACACACACACATATATATATATATATATATATATATATATATAGATATATATATATTTATATATATATACATATACACAAACATATATTTATATATATGTATATATACATATATATATATATATATATATATATATATATATATATATATACATATTTAAAAAGTATTTAAGACAAATGAGAGAGAATTGGGTGGCGAAGGGCAAACGAAGATGTGTTGGGAATAGAGTTTATTGCCCTAACGTTGCGACCAACTTGGTCTTCTTCAGAGGACTTGCTGCTATACAAACAGATCACAAGTCTTAAACCCGTAGTGAGAGGGAACCCGTCAAGCTATGAGTAGATGGAAAACCTGACACATCCATCCACTCATAGCCTGACGGGTTCCCTCTCGCTACGAGTATAAGACTTGTGATCTGATTGTATAGCAGCAAGTCCTCTGAAGAAGACCAAGTTAGTCGCAACGTTAGGGCAGTAAACTGTATTCCCAACACATCTTCGTTTGCCCTTCCCCACCCAATTCTCTCTCTTTCATATATATATATATATATATATATATATATATATATACATATATATATATATATATACATATATAAAATGGAAGGAGGTTATTATGTTAATATAACTCTTTAAAAATACGGCGAGAAACTCGGAAAGAAGCTACCCTTACTCAGAAGTATCCTGGATTGTTATTCCTAGTGGAGTCAGCGAGAGGCTATGTGTTAATGAGATTAGTGAGTCCAATGCTACAGGCAATGTCCCCTAGAAATGTTCATATTGGGGGTAATATTACATTAATGTTGATTAGACTGTCTTGCTCCTGAACCCACAACCAGATTTGTAAATTATATTTATTTTTTCCAAATGCATATGGTAACTTTGTTGGCTTACATGTTGGAATACTGCCGAATTTTCTCGGCCATATCTAATAGAACGCTCTATTAGATACGGTCAAGAAAGTCAATAGGTCAGGGAGGAGGAAAGAATGTTCCGGGCGCCCACACTGAAAACCCTCGGAGGTTCACCCCCTGGCTCAACTTGACGTGTTTGTGCCTCTTTTACAACATCCCGGCAACCCGTACAGCGGGCTTGGTAATTTTGACAGGTGTAGGTTACAAACTCGTCTCTACCATAGGTGTCAAATGTGGTTGCCTGTGCATATGTCTATGATTAATCCTCCATTGCCGTCACCTACCCCAAGCCAAACAAGGGGAGATTGGTATCTGGGTATACAAATGAACCTAATAGTCCTGGTAGTTGTGGAAGAGTATACACATTCACCACCTTGACACTAAAGGAAGACAACCGCCAACCGTGACGTGTCGGCCCAGGCGGTAGCTGTTTGACTTAGGGCGTATCTAATCCAAATTTTCAAGTCAAACGGCCCAGCCACTTTGGCCATCCGAACCAAAAGAGATCAGCCATCCTAGCCTGAATAAATGACCAAAGAAGCATGTTGCTATTCCTAGGGGGGTACCTCAGTACAACCACAGCACTGGGGCATCAGTCAGCCTACGAGACTCTAGACTTCAGGGCATGCAGAGATACCACACCTGGGAAACACGTGGGTTAGTGACCCATAACGGGGTTGGATGGTCATTAACTAAAAAAGACTTCTATTCTTTTGATGATTTTCTTTTTCTTTTAAGTTTATGTCCAACACACCATCTTCACTGGTGGATGATCAGTGGGGGGAGTCGGCTTAGTCACCGACAACCAGCAGGTAGTACTGTATATGTTACAGTAAGAACACGTATCTAGGGATTACGCGTAATCCCTGAATGTTTATTCAGTGAATACGCGTAATCCCCGTTTCACTAACCTAACCTAACCTAACCTAACCGAACCTAACCTAACCTAACCTAACCTAACCTAAGGTTAGGTTAGGTTAGGTTAGGTTAGGTTAGGTTAGGTTAGGTTAGGTTAGGTTAGTGAAACGGGGATTACGCATATTCACTGAATAAACATTCAGGGATTACGTGTAATCCCTAGGTACGTGTTCTTACTGTAACATATATATGATACCAGCAGAAGGACTACTGCCTCACCTGTAGGTGTGTATTATTTTGGGTGCTCATAGACTACGAGAAAGGATATGGCCGGTTTGATAGAGAAGTGTTATGGAGCGCGTTGCAAATACATTGAATCGAGGGAGGTTTGTCGAAAGCAGTTATAATATTCTACTTAAGTAGTAGAGAATGTTTCAGGAATCAGAATAGTGAGAGTGAATGTAGGGATGTATGTTGTCGCAGCGGCTGTATGTGTAGTTAGATGAGATGGTAAAGGGGAAAAGCAAGAGTGCTTGAAATTAGTGGATGGGAATGTTAGGATATGTAAAGTGAATCAAATGTTAGTTGCGAGTGACACTGGAATTGTGTCTGATTCCGAGGAGAGAGTTTAGAAGGGGTTGTGAAGAGAAAACATACGAGTGGATTAGAGTAAAGGCCGAGTTATGAGATGTAGATGGTATGTGAATGATCGTGACCAACACTTACTCATTGCAATCCAGAAGTAGTGCAATTTGATCGATACGAGTTTCTTGTTAGGCACAAGGCATTCTGGAATGGTAATTCCCCCAATTGTCTTCCTTTGGCCCTCCTCCGGGTCTTTCTTCTGGTCGTCTTTAGGTTCGGTTTTCTTCTGGCCCGTTACCCCCAGCGCCTCATCTTCCTTTGTCAACGGTTTCTTGTAGTTCCCGGCAAGTTGCGCTGGAGTTTTCATCTCGAGCGTCTGGCATGATGTCACTGTGACATTGCTAAAGCCTTCGTTGTCCTGGCCCGTGAGTTCGTGCTTGAGCTTCATCTTCTATCAGTTATGTCTCGTCTGTAAGGAAGAAATACTCATAGATAGATCAAGCAAATAAATGGATAAGTAAAAACAAATAGATGTAATAAATATTCATACATATACCAACGGTTTTTCCCCCTTATAAGGGAGGTAGCCAAAATCAAAGGCATACATCCACTCCTACCCATTTCATCCCCACATGCTCCACTCCCATTCACCATATGAATAAATAAATGAATAAATAAATTTATCAATTGATCAATAATAAGAAAAAAAAAAATAGAAATTGATAAAATATGTAAATAGCCAAGATTAATGGGCCTTAATGTAATTCATACTTACCAGATGTTAAGAATATGTATATATACCTATTCTACATGTATACTGTATATACTGTACCTAAATATTGTACATTATTTCTTATCGTTATTGGGTATCAGAAGCATGGATGGAAAATCATTATTCGATATGCTGTGTTATCCCAATGAAAACTGTGGAGTTATTATGATGATTTCAGCAGGGTTGTGCTGTGTAATTATCATACTTTACTAGTGATGAATTAATATGATATAAAAGGTCTCTCCGGTCATTTTGTTCATAATGTCACCTTGCAAATCAGATTGGATTTATTTTTTTAAATGGTAGGCCCGTGTGTTTATATATCCCATTATCATGGAATAAATAAATACAACGGCCCATGGAGGTTTATTTTTGTGGAATTACAATGTAGAGATGTTTATGTCCTTTCCTATCATATACTATTGATTATCCACCTCATTTTACACTCTTGTTATATTCTAATGTTTACCTGTTGTCGTTAATATCATGCTGACAGTCACATATCACACACTTCTTTAGTTAATGCATGTCATCTCCAGCAGCTAGTGCATGTTACGTAATAATGAACATTGTTTCACATAGTGAAAGCACACACACACACACACACACACACACACACACACACACACACACACACACACACACACACACACACACACACACACACACACACACACACACACACACACACACACACACACACACACACACACACACACACACACACACACACACACACACACACACACACACACACACACACACACACACACACACACACACACACACACACACACACACACACACTCGGTGGCAGTGTTGGTAGAGCGCTGGACTGGGAAGTACGATAGTGCTCGCAGTACCCAGTTCGAATCCTGCCCAGGGCCGAAATTATTTCGGTATCGCTGTGCCTCGGGTCGTTACTCTGACTCTCGTGGGCGGGGAGTTGGGTGTGTGTGTGTGTGAAAGGTCATAGCATTACCCATAGATCGGTCATGCGAGCTCTGAGCTCGAAAATAGCTGTCGATCACGAGTCCAACACGTGATCCAAAAGACCAAGGTGAAAGACCAAGGTGAATACACACACGCACACACACACACACACACACACACACACACACACACACACACACACACACACACACACACACACACACACACACACACACACACACACACACACACACACACACACACACACACACACATACACACACATTATTATTGTTATTATCATTATTATTATTACACACACACACAAATGTCAGACAAATCATTTACATTTAAGGTCCTAATACCTTGTTTCTATCGCAAGCTACAAACGTCCTGGCATGGAGTCCAGTAGCCTACTGTAGAGGCCTAGGGTTAGTCTCATGCCCTCCCATACCTCCGCTGCCTTCCTGCTCACTTCTCTGGTTCATTCCTCGACGTCAAACACCTGCTTCATTAACACCCACAGTTTCACTATGGGGTTGCAATCCCTGTAGTAGGCCACTCTACTAGTCTGATTTGTGGGTGTGCCCGAAACCAATGTGGTTCGCTTGATACCTCGTGTTTCTTTTTTCTTCTTCTTCTTTTTCGCCAGCATTGGCGGCCTACTGTAGCCACTGAGGAGGAGGTAGATTCATCCTTAAAGATGACAGACTTTCAGAAACCCTGGGCAACATTCACACAGGTTTTAAACTTAAGGTGGCAATGTCGTTGTGACTCTGTTGAAGTTTCCTTTGCATCAAAGATGAGACCGTTCGACCCAGCCTCCCTCAGTCGTCGCCTCGTGGTGATAAGGAACAACGTAAACCAACGTCTCTAGTTAACTTTATGGCATTGTCCAGTGGGTATCTGTCTGTTGCTTGTCGTTGTCTCTCGTCCTCTTCTGCGGTCGTGACACGTGAACCTCCAGGTCTCGACCTTGTTAAGACGTAACCTTCTGCCTAGAATCGGTTCACCACACAGATGTGACGCTGCAGTGGATATCCACATGATCCTGCTAATTTCTCGTATTCCTTTACCACCTTTATGGTAACCAACTATTAGGGCTCTTCTTGCGATAACCTCAGTACAATTAACGCAATAACTGTTAACATTATATTACACACCAACACTAAAACAATACACAATACTATGGAACAGAAAATTATGTGCATGTTAACCTTTGCAAGAAATAAAATAAGCAGGCCAACACAGAATCTATTTTTTAGATAATAGACGGGATCATATAAGTAAACATGCGATAATAGCAGACAGCACTGGATGCACAGTGACATGTTAAGATAGCCTCATCAATTTGACATACTGAATAGAAATGTGATATCCTCACAAAGTGAGATTTTTAACTAGTCCTACAACATATTGTCTTTGAGGAAAATTATACAAGTGAGGTTGTTAGTAAGTTAACGTTCACTTTATGTGAGCAATTATCTAACTCACCATAAGATATAATAAGTAATTGCAGGAAAAAAATATTATATTTACTCATCTAAGTCGCCCCCCAGTTTAGCCAACACCAGAAAATATTTAATTATGCTATCATATGTGTACAGAAATATGGAAGGGAGACAATGTATCCCCGATGAACGCTGGTCATTAGCTCACAGCTGTGTAATATAATAATCTACATTTTTAACGATAAAAAAAAAACAAGAAAGTTTTGAACGCATTTTGGACGTTCTTGGCTTGGCTTAATGTGTCGTAAAAAACTGTCAGAATAAAAAAACAACAAAAGCTTTTGCACGGCCTGTCAACAACGACAATGAGACAAACATCGTAAGTGAAACATTCACAAATATAATTCAATATTGCTTGCTTGACAAAACAGAGGTACAGTTTAAATGAACGTCTTTCTTATAGCTCACAGCCATATCACATATTTTCTGTTTTAAATCTTCAATCGTATCAACTCACATAGTATTTCGTCATGAGTAATCAATCGTCACATAAGGCCATTCACTTCCTTGCAGTCGCCATCCAAGGGCAGCTTGAATGGTAGCCGGACAATAAACACGGACAAAACATACCCAGATACACCCCCCCCCCCGCCCCCAGGCCGGACTCCACCCACCCCTAACCTCCCGATAAAATACCCCCGGACAAAAATCCCCTAATATATTTTCTAATATATCTAACCATTTTGGTCATCAGTGGGGGTGATGTGTTGGTGGTAAAGGTGATGTAATTGTAGTGATGTGATAGTGGTGGTGATGTAATGGTGATGTGATGGTGGTGGTGGTGTGATGATGTGGTGGTTGCGGTTTTGGTTATGGTGATGGCAATAGTGGTGATATGATATGGTGATGTGATTGAGGTGGTTATGGTTATAGTGATGGTTATGTGATATGGTGGTGATATGCTGGTGGTGGTGATGCTCATAATGATGGTGATGTGATGGTGATGTGATAGTGGTGGTGGTGATGTGATGATGATGATGATGGTGATGATGATGATGATGATGATGATGATGATGATGATGATGATGATGATGATGATGATGATGATGATGATGATGATGATGATGGCGATGATGATGATGATATGGTGGTGGTGTGATGATGGTGGTGTGACGATGGTGGTGATGTGATGATTGCAGTGATGTGATGATGGTGATGTGATGTGGTGGTGGTGATGGTTATTTTGATAATGATATTGGAGTGATGTGGTGGTGGAGGCGATGTGGTGGTCGTGGTGATGGTGATGATGGTGGTGATTATATGATGTGTTGGTAATGTGATGGTAGTGTTGTGTTAGTGGTGATGTGATGGGTGTTGATAAGAATATTGCCATGATCAGTACCCAGAGGAAATTTTTACGTAGTTGATACTAATGTTTCTCCTGCGCGTTATTACTTTTACCACATTTTAAATGGACATCTTTCTCATAGCTCACAGCCAAATAACAGCATCATTACGTATTTTCTATGTTTTAAATCTTCAATTGTATCAACTCACATATTATCTCGTTATGAGTAATCAATCG